>NC_135499.1:154278566-154538566 GCF_052857255.1 Amblyomma americanum | reverse complement strand
TACTCTTGTATTCGGTGTCCACCTTCGATTTCCACTCCCAAAAATACCTTTAAAAATTGGACAAACTCCGCGCGCGTGCCAACACCAGATGGTTGTGGTTCTCTAGATTCGTGTAAAACGAAACTTTATTTTATGCAGGCAAGTTCAGGGAGGTTTTCACTCTACGAAAGCATTTATTGATAGCCTGAGGCTATGGCAAGCTTCCTACTTACGTTCACGTTTCTTCCACTAACGCAACCATTTATGCAATCACAATGCTTTTATTTTCGACAGGAATCAAAAGAACACTTTCCCTTCGCCTCAGCCACAATTGCCTCGTGACCTTTGATCGTGTACTGGTCTACTTCAATATTGCGCTATGAAAAAGGCCAAACGAGAAATTTTTTCTCGCTTTTCTAGTTCAAGCTATAACTCGGTTAATGTTTTCACTTCACATGCACCAAAGTATTGACGTCTTTTTCATTAAAAAGCGTTTTCACGAGACTGACACATAAACAAAACGGCCGGAGTAAATATTTCTCCGGCCGACCGTCTTTCGAAAGGAATGTTCGGTTCAGAGTAAGCACTCATTCTAGAGGCTTGACTCTGAACACGCCCGGTCACTAGCTTGTGCGCATGAACACAAAACCAAGGATAACTAAAGATAAACTCTAATGCAGCTCTCCAAGAATAACCACAATTATTCGCTCCTGTGACCTCACCCTGTATTTCCTTCTCAGAATTTGCACAAGTTTCTTGCTCTTAGAAGCCATGTCCCGAAGTATTCTCGAGAGAGTCCTTGTGGTCATTAGGAGACGATTTGAAATTCCTCTGCCGTACGATTTGTATCGAAGCACGTTGGTAAAAGGTTCCAAGACTTATGGCTCTTAGTAAAGCTTTTTTTTCCTTACATATCCTTTAATTCTTTTTCACAGTCGATCCTCTTGCTTATAACAGACGGATAATTGCTTAGGCTCGAGAGAACCCTTTTTCTTTCTATTTTTCCGACTGACTACTTGATCAGAGCTCTAATTTTTACCTTTTCAGTTGTAGGTTTTCCGTGCTTTAAATATTTCACATGCCCTTCAGAGCAAGCCCGTGCGAACGAAAAGGAATGCCATTTAGGAGAATTCTTAATACGAGTTTAAAGAGCAAAAGGCGATAGTAAAGCTTCAAGTAAAAGACGTGGTGGGAAAGGCCTTTCCAGCAAAAATTACAATCGATGGCCGCCCAACTACAAACTCTCCAAGAGCTTCAAGAGATGGCTCAAGTTATTTCATTTCATTTTGCTTCTTTGTATCATTGTGGCTTTCTTTACAAGAGAGTTACTTGTTCTTTTTTTACAGTGTTTGTTGGATGCTTTTCCTGGAGCGTTTGCCTCTTCTCACGCGTTAATGCGTAAAGAATGGTTAACGTCACTTTAACTGCTATGAGATCATGATTGGTTACAGGTTCAATGGTTCCTTTATACGCCGTATGTAGATCTTGAGGTTGCATTAAAAGCTACTCGTGCACCGAAATAATTCTTTGAGTAAAATGCAGCTAAATTGCAAGTAAGTCTCGGCTAAACTCCGTGTGTTCTATTGCAGACATTATATAAATTCGCCGTGTTCTCTCCGCCTTTCAGGAATATTCCTCGACGATCATTGTTTGGAAATTGTTGCAGTGAATACATGCTTTGCCAAGCCCCTGCTGTGTCTAAGTGGTTATGATGAACGGCAGATTGGGCGAGTTGGAAATGCTCCATAATGTTAAAACAGCGCTAAGAAACAAGGACGAAGAAAGAAGGGAACACACACAAAGGCGCTGAGTCAGCGCCTTTGTGTGTGTTCCCTTTTTTCTTCGTCCTTGTTGCTTAGCGCTGTTTTAACATTATGGTTATGAAGCTCCCCTCCTGGCCCGAAGGATGCGGGTTTGATCTCAGCCGTGGTTGTTGTATTTCGATGGAGGCGATATGCTAGACACCCGTGTTCTGAGTGATGTCAGTGCACGTCATAGAACTCGAGGTGGTCAAAATAAACTGGAGTCCTCCACAACGGCATCCTTCATAGCCTGATTCGCTTTCGGACGCTATACCTAATAAACAAAACCAAATCTAACCTAATCAGAATATGTCTTACCAAAAGTCTACGATAGCCACGATTGTTTCTAAGGTGAAACTTGTTTGGCATACTAGACGAGCGCACCTTCGTTGAGACGTTGGTGTGTAGTGACGGTTGGTACCGCATGCAACGTGATTCTTCTCGCCTTGGATTTTGTGAACAACACCTATTCTCTGGAAAATATGATGGTTCTGCACTTATACACTGCCCCTGTTTATTTGTATACTGGAAATACTGTAAACATTTGTGCTTGGGCTAGTACATGTCGACGAAAATACACACACATCATCATCATCAGCCTGGAAACGCCCACTGTGGGGCAAATGCCTCTCCTACGTGTCTACAATTAACCCTGTCCTTTGCCAGCTGTGGTCGCTGTATCCCCACAAACTTCTTAATCTTATCCGCCCATCTAACTTTCTGCCGCCCTTTTACGCTTGTCTTCTCTTGGAATCCACTCCGTTACCTATAAGGACCAGGGTTTATCTTCCCTTCGCATTACATGCCCTGCCCAAGCCCATTTCTTCCTCTACATCTCGACTAGGATGTCATTGACCTGTGTTTTTCTGTCACCAGCTCTGCTCGCTTCCAGTCTCTTAACGTTACATCCATCATTCTTCTTTCCATGGCTCGCTGCGTTGTCCTTAACTTGAGCTGAACCCTTTTCGTCAGCCTCCACGTATCTGCCCCGTAGGTGAGTACCGGTAAGATACAGCTGTTGTATACTTTTCTCTTGAGGGATATTGGCTAAGTGTCATTCATGATCTGAGAGAACTTGCCATATGCGCTCCACCCCATTCTTATCTTTCAGTTATTTCCCTCTAATGATCTGGATCAGCGGCCACTACCTTCCCTCACCATGTGTTTGAAATGTAAACTGGGTTTAGCCCCATCGAAAACGGGACGTCGAAGGGAATGCCGCTGACCACTGTATCTCAGAGGCGCAGGCCAACTAAGCTTTCAGAGCGCCCGCACTCTGAAGGCGAGGCGAGGGCTTATGCTTTCTCGTTTCTAATCCCTAGCACTTCTTTCTTTACTTTAATAACGACATTTGCTTGCAAACCGCGGCTCTGGCCCGGAGCCGCGTCGTAAATCACTGAGCGAACCTTGCGTAGTTCTGATACTGTACGTGCTGCCTCCGCGAGAGCACACTGCCGCCTGAGTCGGAAGCGACGACCCTCGCAGTGTTATTTTAACTGACCCCGCATTGTGTGTTCTTAGCCATGTTTGTCTCAATATTGCCTTTCTCTTCTCCCCGTCTCCCTCAACCGCCGGGCTGTTTGAATATTTATTTTTCCCCTTGAACTTTCATCTGGTATGTCACTGATCACGTTTATGCTGCGCTAAGTGCCCTTTTTTTCCCCGCCCCGTCGATAACCATCAATAATGAAAGAATAATGGTTGTGAAAGTTGACCAGACTTCAGCTCTGAGACCGTTCGGCTTCTAGCGGCCGTGGTTTTTGTCTCGTGATGTGTGCATATTGAAAGTCAGGTAACTAAAACGAAGCACGTTCTTAGCTATACAGACTATCTGTGTTAAAAAGAAACTCACTATATGGTGCAAAAATAAGATGCCATAAAAAGTCTGCTGTAAAATTCCGTATAGCCTCTAAGCCACCGCAGCGGGTGAAGTTCAGTACTCACTGCGCCTTGTTTCAGCATACTGCTGGCATAATTCGCTAGTCTTCACTCCTCTGACATTTGTTTACTCACTGCAGTAATCATTGTCTGCTCTTGGAGCGTAGCATTTATTTTTAGATCTTCTTCGAGTGACCCTATGCTTTGCTACTTTCGCCTATTGTAGCCCCTAGCTGCCTCGTACAACGTTATCTTCACAGATAACGTTACGTTCGCAGGTACCAGAGGTGTCGACTTGACAAAACAAGGGTACACACTGAAGTTTCAATTCTTCTGAGGTTCTTTGTCTTCGGGAAAAAATACAAGAAAAAAGCCCCAAAAAAACAGTCTTCGCTACACTTCAGGTACGCTTGTGGAAACCGCCGAAGAATGGTGACTGCTGTTGCCTGAATGCTAAGCTCTTGCGATCAAACTCATACCCTGTTATTGTCCACTTTGGCAGCCGCGATTATTGATTTAATGCAAATTCTTTCAAGCATGGACGGGTTGTGATTTAGTAACCATTTTCGAAATTTCCTGAGCCTTTCGCAGCGGATCCAGCTGTAGATCAAACTGGTCCACGGTAAACCAAGGAACTCCAGGGAGGCGCTGAGCTGCGTACGTCTAGGTGGTTAAAATTCAATGCTGTGTGGCGTTTATCTTCAAATTCTCCTTTGCTTCCTTTTATGGCTCTGATCTTCGTCTCAGGCGGTAAGAAAAGCTCTTTTTCTTATCCACCAGAAAAACTATGTACCGAACAGCGGTAACACTTATATGCAATGCAGTTTCTCGCCTGAGAGAGAAACAGGCCGACCTGCGTATTTAGATCGGGATTGAAAAGTTGTAAATGCGTCGCTTCAGAGATTTCTTGTGTAGTGCCGTAGTTTGGACGATTTGGGCATTTTTGTGAGTTGCGGGAACGCCAACTGGCTAGATGAGTGGGGTGGCTTCCCAGAGCGACAGGCGGCTGTGCCCTCATTCAGTGATCGTTTTTGCGCAGATGGCGATTCGTGGATGGCGCTGGGGCTTGGATACTAATTTCTGATGAATCAGTTTTGTTTCAAATCCCTAATGTGAAGGCAAAATTGGAATGAATGGTTTAATGTCAGGTGAAGAAGCTGGCGCTTTCTTCTCTAGGAAAATTACTCCAGTAGAACTTTTTGGAGGACTAATTTGTGCTTCAATCTAGATCTGTGGCAAACATTAGCTCACCATAAAGACGTCCACCTCACACTCCATTGCGCTACCTAACGCGCCAGTCATTAACGTGTCTGGATTTACGTTGCGCGTTCTCCCGTCTTTCTTGCCCGCAAACGTCTTTGTGTTGCACTAATATATACACGAGAGAAATTACTCAAACTGATTTTAGATCAAGCCGTGCGGCACCATCTTTAGCAACTTATGAGAGATTAGTAGAGCTCCTAACATAACTGCTTTTATTTTTCTTTGATCCTGCCGGAGTCTTCCTGTTAATGCGACAAGAAAATAAGAGAGAGAGAGAGAGAAAAACTTTATTTGGTCCATTAAGTGTTTAGCGTTCAGTCTTCGTCTGCATCGCTGCAGACTCTTGACCTTCAAAGCAGGCTTGGGCCCCTAGTCCAGGGCTCCACTGAGCCGCGCTGCTTCGCTTGCGTGCTGCACCATTGTCCTTTGGGCGGCGAGCTCGCAGCTCGTGAGCCGGCTCTCACACTGCTCCGCACTCGAGGTTTTGTGTTGGTGGAACGTGTAGTTTCGCTTACACTCCCAGGTTATATGGTAAAGCGTGGGGGTTGCCCCGCACCACGGGCATGTGTTCCTGTACGGTGTAGGATACATCTTGCTAAGTATATGTAGGCTAAAGAATGTTCCCGTTTGCAGCCTCCGCCAACTAGCTGCTTCTTGTTGTGTTAGGCCCTTATGTGGTGGGGAGTATCTAATGCTCTTGCCTCTTTGATAGTTTAGGTATTCTGAAAATCCGATCTCCACGGTGAGGCGCTGTCCCAGGGCGTATGGCCGCTCGGTTCGGTACGTGATCTCTCGAGCCAAGCTGTCTGCCCTTTCGTTTCCTTCTATCCCCGTGTGTGCCGGAATCCAGAATAAATTGTGGGTTGTTTTTCTGAGGTGTACTGCTTCGCGGAGGATAGCTAAGGCAGCCCTGCAGTTTCTATAGAACAAAAACTACAAAAACTGCAGAAACTATAGAACACCTTCTTTGTAATTGCCCTCGGTTTCAGCGTGAGCGTGCAATCCTGGCTGCAACGCTCCGCCGTTTAGATCCTCGGCCTCTTACTGAAGCCAATATTCTGGGTCCTTGGAGTAAGCTTTCTTCGCAGAGGACAGCTTTGAAGGCCCTTTCTAAGTTCTTAACGGACTCAGCACTGAGTGCAAGGTTGTGAACTATCAGTGTGTGCCCTGTGTGCCTTGCAAGTAATGCACAACGAACTCGTGGAAAAGTGATATCCCTTTGCTCTCTCCCCTTTCTACCTCTCCCTACGTTTCTCTTCCCACGTGTACGATTGCATCAGTAAAGCTTTGCAGGGGGCTACTTAGTCGTACATACTGAGACTGGGGAGCGCTAAAATAAAGACAATGGAACAACACCACATAAGAACACCACGAGACACAAGCGCTCGCTCGTCTCTCGTGGTGTTCTTATGTGTTGTCCCCTTGCCTTGATTGTAAGCATAAATGAACACGTACGGCCCCAATATACACTTCTTTCCAAATAGTCTGATGTCATTCAGCTGACGGCGCTTGAAAGCGCGGAATAGTTCCTTCTGGCGAGAATGCACAAATACAAGTGAGCAATAGTATCTTATACTGAAAGAGAACTGGGAACTGCGTAGGATTCGTATTGAATGATTGGCTGGATTTACAAAATATAGCATTTTCTTGGAACGTGCCGCGCGCGTAAATTCAAGTATCTAGCACAGCATTCCCGTCATTCTTCATATATAGGAATCCTCTCCTCAAGACAACAAGATGACTTAAGACTCTTCAGCTCCTCAAACTTTGGACTTCCCGGTATTATTCCGAAGCTTTCAAGGCAAACTATCTGCGATGTCCTCAACACAGAGTCTTGAACTGTTCCTCATTTCAACTAATTCTCTTAGTACATGCATATGATATCAAGTGCCATCTGCCGCTATGCTAGGAATAGGGGCTGCAGTTCACCTGATCCCCATCTGTTGCAGAGACTGTGTGCTCCCAATGAATTGATTCTCGAGCAAATGTTCACGTCTGCAGTGCTCAGCCCTTTTAGCCTCGCTTGGTCCCGTAATTATTAATACTCCGCTACCAACCTGCAGTTTACGCTTTGCATAAAATAGGAGATTACATCCGGGACTGCCGTCGTGCACCGGCTTCCGACAGAAGCCATCTAAGAGATGAGTGTGTGCAATGCGCGCAGGAAATGGGTTTGCTCCGAGGTTGCTCCAGCTCACAACCTGCGAGTGCAAACACACTGCAGAGAGTTTTGGCTCGCAGCTCGGCTCTATAGTAGAGAGCAGGGAAGTAGTTTATAGTTTCTACTATTAGGATACGTGGCAGAAACACCTCCAAGAGTGCGCACATCCTGTTTTAATAAACCCCTGCCCCGCTGTTCAAACCGGACGCGGCGTCGGCTGATCGACGTTCGTTGTTCGAGTGAATTTGAACACTCTAAAACGATGCTTTGACGGTCTGCATCTCCACGAAGGCAAATCGTAGCAGTCATCATTCAGGTATAGTAGTCGCTGACAAAGCATGATTCATTATGATAAGCCAATGACTTTCAGTAGCCGGTGCCGCATTCAATGGCGTCAACTATAGGGTCCACAGTTGTGAGCTATTTTGTATGATCAAATCATATAGATATATTTGTGAACAGGCCTCTATGACACAGAATCAGTTCATATAGAAACGTCCCTGCTTAGAAGGGCCCAAACTTCGCTGAGCATTTCGAGACTACTTACGTTCGCTATAGAAGTACTTGATTGCAGCGACCGTGCCAAAAATGCCACCAGATGCGGTGTCCGCTGCTCCTGCCATTTTTAGTCACCTGTTTTCTGTTTTCTGTTTATCAGTTTTCCGTTTTCTGTCCCCTGTTTTTCTTAGCAAATTTTGCTGCGCATGTAACTCATATTCGCTTGCATTTATTTTGCTCTTGCTGTGGAAGCCGAATAATTCTGATATGAATACGTATACGTGTACAGGTTAAGCACCAAAAAGGCCTACTGCCACCGATAATTTTGGCAGAGCGAAAGGTCTTTATGAGCGTAATTCCGTGATGGAACAACGCATATCTCCATCACGCTGTTCCGGCCTTGAAGAGAGCTTAATCTGGAGGTTAATCCAGACTAACTCCTACCTCTAGCCCAAACTCGTCAGCATTTTTCATCTCACATCCCTAAGAGATTGTAACCAATTCCGCCATCTATAAAAGGATATATTACTGCCCATGCGCGTACCCAAAACCCTTAACAGTCCCCCAATCACCTCTATTTCCTCATCCTCTTGGGAGGAGGCGCAGCGGACAGTGGACTTCGAGAGCCATATAGGACACGGTCCGAGGCTGCCTCGAGAAGGATCCTGGTCTACGAAGCACTCTTACCGAGGAGATATTCGTCACTTTATTTTCCTCCATAAAAGTTATTCTCTTTGTCTCTCTCGCCAGCCTAAACTCTCAGGTATGTGCACAGGTGATCCCTAATGAACGTGCGATACACATGAGGATGACAAAGGCACTTCGAGGCACCGACGGCTGGCGCAATCTTTTCCGCCTTCTCACTCCTCGCCAGATGCGGGTATAATCTTAGATGGATTTTTAGCGACTCATATCATTACAAATTATATGCTAATCATATCACGATAAAGCTACTCAATGATAAAGCTACTCATATCATTACAAATGATTTGAGTAGCGCAGCCCGATACTGGGCCATGGAGTAAGAAAGCGAAGCACCCTTCTGATTGGCAAGTTCTGAGGCCTGTCTCCTCTTGTCTTATTGACTTCCGGCGATTGAAAATGGCAGGAAGTTACATAAAATTTTCTACGACTTAGTGATCACTGCCTCGGCAGGGACCGAAAAGTGTCATTTCGGGTCGTGCCCGGAACGAAAGGATTGCGAGAATCAACCTAACACAGACAGGGACAAAGGGGACCTGTGGCCTCTTTAATTTCCGGGATGCGCGCAGTGCTTCTTCACGCAGTTGCTTTCTTAATGATTTATGACTGACTCGTGTAACAGCCTGCTTTCTTGCTCCAGATAGACTTGTTTCATCCCGACTAGAAACTCTTGTTGGAGAAAAGGCAACATATTGACTCAGATAATAAACGCGCTCGCATAATGAACTTACTCCTCTAGGTTGCTTCTAAAAACCTACAATATTTTTCACTCGAGTAATAAAATCACCTTTTTCTCTTGGCGTGTGCTCCGCTGGTGATGACAGTGAATGTTGGCAGCCTCCTGTTTTCGGACGCTGAACCGATTACTATATCTCGGAAGGCAGGAGAAGTTTACAATTGGTAGTGAGGTTCTGGAAGTGGTCAGCGAATACGTATACTTAAAATAGGTAGTGATAGCACATCTGGATCACGATAACTGGAATAATAGGACTGAAGTGAAGCGCATTTGTCAGGATATCTCAGCTGATGAAAGGTAGTTCACCAATATCCCTCAAGAAAAAAAAAGCATATAACAGCCTTATCTTATTGGCACTCACCCATGGAACAGAAACGTGGAGGCCAACGAAAAATGTTCAGCTTAAATTGAGGACAACGCAGCGAGCTATGGAAATCAAAATGTTAAGTTGAACGCTAAGGGACATGAAGAGAGCAGAGTGGGTAAGGGAACAAACGCGGGCTATCGACATCCTAGTCGAAATCATGAAATCATGAAGAAAAATGGGCTTGGGCAGGGCATGTAATGCAAGGGCAAGATTACCGATAGTCGTTAAGGGTAACGGACTGCATTCCAAGAGAAGGAGGCCGTAGCAGGGGGCGGCATAACGTAAGGTGGGCGGATGAGATTTAAAAAGTTTCCGGGGATAGGGTGGCAGCAGCAGGCACAGGCGATAGTTAACTGGAGAGATACGGGAGAGGCCTTTGACCTGCAGTGTGCGTAGCCAGGCTAAGGACGATGAAGATTTTACAGCATAACCTGTCGAATGTCAAGGCTACTATACCTCACCAACGGGCCGGACAGCCTGTAAGAACCTTGCGCAATGAATCTTACAAGCAGCACAGAGCAGTCATGGTCGCATAGGTTTTTTTGTTTTATCAGCGATAATAATTACAGGAACGCGTTGTGTGTAGGCTTCACATGCAATCCTGTCAGTGGTGAAAGAATGAACTTTACCTCTGCTATCTATAGACTGAATCATTTGCCGCTACGTGAACTATACGTGTGGGGTTAAAATAAAAGTCGTCGACTTCGCTCCGAAACATAGGAACGTTGCTGAATTGTGCATTTGTTTGATTTAGGTGCTGTCTTGTACCTTATCAAATATTTATTGCATCACCTTGCTTTTGCACCATGGACTCCTCACATGGAAAAAAATAGGCTAAGCTCCTTTGAGCCATAGGCCACTTAAATCGCCTTAAAACAATAACTCTTTCAGCGATTGTTCAACAGCTTTTCGATAAATCGCTGTCTTCCTTCTGTCAGAAAATGTCGACTTGTTTGGACATCGACTACTATTCGGAACTTAGAATTCACACGCTGCAAAAGAAACTGACATTGTGTACATTCTTTTTTGGACAAGTTTGAAGAAGATTACAAAGCAGCATTTTGTTGACGTATGCATTATGAGGATTTCTTCTATTTACAGATTTCAGCAGCTTTCCCAATGTAAAAAAGAGCGGTTTCGTCATACTGATTCCGTAAGAAGGATGGCTTCTCTAACACTTAATAGAAAAACTGTATCACATGACGCATTATCCCCGGTAGAATATTGAAATTATTGTTACAAGCTAATGGCAACATATGATCGCAACTGCCACCATACCGAAACATGCTACACCAAGGAATTATTGATGCAATGTATACAGCGATTCTCAACCATTTGAAATGTTACATGCATTTGAATGAATATAGCCTATTTGTGTTTCCTTCGTTCTATTGCAATGTGAGCAGCACTGATTTTCCAACTCTTATTTGTTTTTACTATCATCTTTTCGCTAAGTATGTAGTCAACTTTATCCTCTTTCTTTGTATAGCGAATTATTAAAATTCCCATAAAAACAGGCATGCTGGTTAGCCTCGTAGTAATAAGAGGTCTTTACTTTCTATTCATTTCTATTCATTTTCTATTCAGCTAAACGAAAGCTTTCTTCAGCACTGATCGCGTGCCTCCTTAATGCGCGTGCGCAGGTGAGATATAACGCGTTAGTCCAAAAAAACTATTAGTCATAAAAGTTTCTGATTGTTCCCATTTTCTTAATCTGAAATATGAAAGAACAGCTAAGATCAGCGTTCAGTTCTAATGCAACACGAGTTAAGAAAAACTGTGAGTGTTTACACCCTTTCCTTGTTACTAGGTCCGAAAACACGAGGAATGATAGACGAGCAAAGGCAAGAGAAGAGTTTGTAACGCTGAGTCTCTTCCTGCGGGCTTGTTCTTTTGCACTATGTAAACGCCAACGGTCACTTTTCGTTATTTCTCCTAACCTCCAGAAATACGGCAGCGCTCACACAAATCGGGACTTTAATTACCATCACAACTCCTACAGATTCACCTATCATCTTCGAACGTTTTTAGATCGGTTGAGAGAAATGGTTGGATATGATTTAACTGTAAATCTATTTGACATCCACGGCCTCCTTCTTCTGGTTTTCAGGAGTGCGGCCAAATATAATTTAAAGCTCAGAAAACTTTCTGTATTTACTTTCTGCAATTGTTTCAGTTTTTAGTTTCATATCGCGGAGATTGTGGGAGGTGGGGACCGATTTTTTTTCTTTCTGGCGCACCACACAAGAGACTTCCTTGGACGAGGCTTCCGCAAAAAGAAGCTCATTATCCGTGTATTTATAAGCGCTACGCAAGCATGCAGATAAGAAAGGACACGTCCCGTTGTACTCTACATGCAGGAAAAAAGGAGGAACATTGCCTCTAGGTGGGGCCGATACAGTTTTCGCAGGCACCGAATGTGTTATGCGGGCGTCTTTGAAGACCCCGTGGCGAAGGCACGTAAGCTTCCCTCTACACAAGTGATAGGGCCCCCATAACAAATTACACACACGTCTTTTACAGCTCCCGGAATCTACGCATAAATGCGGGTCGAGAGAGCGAGGCAGCACAGCGAAGAACAGGATCAGGCACGCCGCGCAAAGAATTTCGAGATCTTTCTTGCTGATCGATCCGTGCCGTCGTCGACATCGATGCCCCAACACGACGCCCCGTAATGGGCATCGATCTTTCACCTTATTTGAATACCTCGGCGTACGTGCCTCTTTCCATCGCCACGCTCGTGACCTGCCGGGAGACGAGGAGGGCAGAATGAATGAGCGCAGGGTAACGCTAGCACGACGAGGCCTTTTTCTCTTTCTATTTGTTTGAAGCAATCCATCTCGCGCGTTCGAAATTACACGGCCGTGTGCATGCATGTGGATGCGCTTAAGGTGGTTGGCAAAGCAAGAAAACTGAAAAAAAGTCAGTTTTTCTTGTGTTGTGTTTCTAACAGTAGATTCTTTTCTGCATTTTTTACACTACTGCACTACTTCCGGTGCTGTATATCTCCCTGTCAAGGACAGTTTTAAAAGGAGTGAGCGAGCGGCCAGGTCCCCTATTTTGTCATGAAAATTTTTAACCTGCATTTGAAAGAAAATTCTATGGCCGCAATTGAAACTGAAACTTTGTTTGATCAGTTGGAATAAAAACACATCTGGCAACGATCTTGAAACACACTCTCTCTCTATGTTGTTTCCTTGCACTACAGTTGGATCCGTCCGGAAGCAAACTACAAAAATTCTTGCCTGGTACTGGAGGCATTAGCGCAATCACCGTTACACGTGGTGACTGGCTTGGTGCCAAAATGCTAGTGGTTTTGCGCTAACCGGAGGCCACAATACTGTTACGCTGGCTGAGAGAATTAAGCTGAACGATGTCTAGTTAACTTTTCTGACCAAGCAGCAAGTCGCTTTGGGACGTTAAACCCGCATAAACCAAACCAAACGTACAGCTCACAAAACAAGCTCCGGAAGCTAAGAACCTGCACTCACGAGCAAATATTACTCGAGTGATGCATAAGAAAATGGTACCTACGGAATAAATTGATCATTAAACCGCGGCTCATAGAAAAACTTCGCAGTGACGTTACCTTTTACATTAAATTAATTTATCTCAACACAAGCATTTTTTTTTTACAGTCATACCGTCGACACAAGACAAAAGGCCAGTTCCACTCCTGCGCTTGATATGACCGCGCCGGAAATACTGAACCGAAATCGCCTATGTGCATGGCACTTTTCTGATCTTATGCAAAACACGTCGTTCAAAGTGACCAAAATAGTTTACTCGGTAGAAACTCAATATTAAAATTAGTGTTCTAATTTTCTTACGTAATTTTGTTTCTGTAAAAAAATCACAAATCACTGAAGTAATAGACAAAATCAGGTAGCCGCTGTCTCTTTTGGTTGCCGAGTCAATGGTACTGGAACATTCCCTGAAATATACGAGACGGATATAGCTTACACGCTCCACTAAGGGACACGTGAAAAAGTGTATATTCACCAGCTCTCCACGCTCGTTCTGCAGCTGTTAGCAGGTGCTTTTTCTCAGACTTATCACAGCAGCCGGATTAGACGTTCAGGCACTTTCACATTGAAGCTCACACCCTGCCTCTTTCTTCATGGCCTAGCCTGTGTGCGTTTGCTAATGCAGAGATGTTTCTATCCTGTTACTTACGCCATGTGACCCGTTTACACTGGTGCTTGCCGTTGGCATCACATATTTAATGATTCACGAAATTATGTTGATATCTCCGAAAAGTTGTCCGGACTGCCGGAAGAACTGGTATCAACATCTGAGGAAATGAAGTGAAACAGTGTTAATTTTCTCTCTTGGTTTTATAAAGGCCTTATTGTCTTGTTTCCAGAGAATGGGAATTATGCCTGCAGTGCCACAAACTATGGAATGTCGCCTTTAGCCTCCTTTAATAAAACGCAAGCACATTCAGACGTCTGGCCCTCATACACGGTAAATATGCGAACCTGAAAGCTTTAGCAAATATATAACTGTTCAGAAAGGTTTTTACGTTTCATTATTGTGAACTCTCGTCGTGACAGGCAATACGGACAAATGTTTTCAAGCTTAGCTCAAAGTCCAGTCTACTTATTTTTTGTTGCGCAGGCAAAAACAAGCATAAATCACCTGGCCTCAAAGGCTGTTACCAAGTACCATACGGCTTGCCACGCAATACATGCGTAGGTTGTGGCTTTGGAGTGAAATGGTGAAATGGTGGAATGTTTTTGATTTCCCTGTTGTTCTTTCTTTAGAGTTTTAGTTTTCAATTTAAAACTTCAATATCTACGGCATGCCTGAAATATTTTTACCTTTGACTGCTGTAATTTAGGCATATTTTGGTAATTTTGTGACCACTGACAACGTAAGTACGCCAATGCTCTCCTGAAATGGGGAAAATGTTGGCTAAAGAAACTTGTAGCATTCATGTCACAGCTCAAACCGAACAAGCCCCTGCCTGACTGAAATATTTATGCTGAAATTTGTTTAGGCAACGCCTCCTCTGCAGCAATGCCCACCAGATCGGCCCTCGCTGCCCTTATCACTCTGCTTTACCCAGGGCATCATGAAAATGCGGGACAGTTTCTGCGATATCCGGGATACTTCGAGCTGGTTTAGGCGCTTCGTATCAAATGTTATGAGTCATCTTGAAAACTTTCGCAGCCAACAGCGGGGGTCATTACTCATCTAGAGCACCACCGAGCCCACTTGTTACCATCGTCGAAGCAGACGAACTGCCTGTTCTTCGCGGGCGCAGGTTTTTCCGGGGAAGAGTCCGCTTGAGTTCTGTGTAAGTTACTCTTTCTGTTGTCCACGCGATTCCTTGTATTTCTTCACTGCAACTTCACTACAAAACATGATTTAAACGGACAAGTACCGTCAAATCAGAAAAGAATCAATGCGGCGATTGTGGCCGAGACGCGATAACATGAACCGGCGCTCGTTTTGAAACTTTAGTTCCTCGTTGCTATAAACAACGCACAGTTACAAAAACACAGAAACAAAGCACAGTGAAAACTGAGTATTTCGCACTTGTAGCTCAACTTGGTTAGGTTAGCAAAATAACCTGAGTGGACAGACGCAGCAAAGAAAAGAATCCTGCACTCCTATAGCACACAGCCGAGTTCGTATTCTTCAAGAAGTCCGCCTTTACTTTCTTTTGCGAGTAGAATATTTCAACAAACATTTCCACGCGGATGCATTTTTTTGCATAGAATTCTGCACCGTGAAGTGTGCATTCTGCTTCTCTGAAAAGCATGCAATTTATATTTTGCTAAAATTAAAACAAGGTTAACATTGAAAATAGAAAATTCCAGTGCGGTGAGAAGGTAGCAATCGCATTTTCTTATCATGAAATGGCCGCTAAAAATTAACCACAGGAGCCAAATTAATATATGACGCATTCTGTCCGATTGTCTGAAGACTGCAGCAACACAAATCGGTTTCTAGCGCTCTCCGATGAACAAACATTGCTCACTCTCTTCTATAGAGAACAGCGGATAATCGACACCTGCTCAATACCTCATTAATGGTTTAAAGTCTTCTTCTGCTATGAATGAAATGACTTTCGCTGTACAGATGCACACACATAAGCCGCATGCAGTTCTTTTTTGGAGCATGGCCTTTGCAGCATGTATAGGCCAAAGATAGACTAGGTCGAGCTCTGTACTGTCACGGAAGCCTTGTAATAGATTGCTATAGACTTTCATTGTCTCATGCCATCCTTCACTGCCATGTTACACAAATATTTTGCTTTCCGGACTATATTCTGCACCTAGTGTATAGTCCGCATTGCAAATTCTGGCCTAAAATAAAATGTTTTTGCTTTTATAGTGAGCACCCGATGTAACGGCCGCGGAGACGAATTTCGGTTGAAAATATTTTTTTTACATTGTCCTCTCATGTTTCAGAGACGCAGCCCTGACCCATGCACAATTTTTTTTTATCGACGCCAAATTCTTTCTCCCCCGCTTTGTTCGACTTCAATGCTGGCGCTAGCTCCACCCACCTGAGCTCGAATGCAGCTGGGAAGGCTCTTCATTTCATTTTAGCCATTGCAACCGTTCTCCAAAAAGCGCTACAAGCGTTATTCATCGAGGCTTTTTCCATGTGCTCAAAAATTCAAGCACTGAACAGCAGCCACTACCATCGGCATCATTTGATGGAATATCAAAGCTGATTGCAAATATAGCTAATTTCGCTTGATTTACATCGACGCTAAGCTGATTGGACTCTGACTAAGCGATGTTATAAAATTAACTTACGTAGTCAGCAACAAGCCAATTATCAGCATTTAGCATATGCATTCTGTGGACTATAGCCGGGAAAGTATGGTAAATGGGCTTCGCACTGAGAGTGATATCTAGATGTACGGCTATAGCTTGTTGGTTGATTTGTGTAAAGGCCCTTCCTCCAGTGATACCGTTCAGAGCGAAAACTGCTCCACTGCATACTGCAGGAAAAAACAGTGGTATTTCTTACCAGCTAGCATGCGATTACTCGTGCCTAATGCCTCCAGGTCACGAGCCTCATCTTAAAACACCGTGGCTACAGGCTCTATTTATGTCTTGAAGAGCACCTGGACTGAGTACTGACGCCTTGTCTAGAAGCTCTCTGCACTTGGTGCAGAATCTGCACAGCAGAGGCTTTACTCTACATTTCCAATGGGTGCCCTCTCTCATAGGAGTCAACGGTAATGAGGTGGCAGACAGTCTCGCCCATAAAGCTGTCTCAAGGATTTCATTAAAAAAAGTACCTCAAGATGGAAAAAGTCTTTGCAGTAAAACGGTGCTCGATCACTTCAGTACCCTGTGGAGTGCGTCCCACAAACCATGTGTGACCAAGAGACTGAGAAGATCTCAGGCGACCCTTCTACATTGAATTCGCACGGCCTCTGCTCGCACTCCTGCATGGATGCATAAGACCGGCATAGCATCGTCTCCGCTCTGCTCTTTATGTGGTGTGTGCGGGGATATCGAACATTATATTATGTACTGCCCAGAGTACAACGCGGAAAGGTATGTGATGTTCGCTTCCATCAAGAAGACAGGAACCCGTCACAGTACAGTTCAGGACATTGTCTACCCGAGTGGAAACCAGACTTGCAGAAAGGAGGCTGCATGCCTTCTTTTAACATTTCTGCAGGACACGGATCTTGTTTCTAATTGGTGACAGCAGGATCGGACTATGGCCTACTGTGATTGAATGTGTGCGTAGATGATGTCTTCCGGAGTGGACTACGTTATACTGTGAGTGAATGTGTGCATGGATTGTAGCACTACAATGGCCTATGTTTTACTGT
Organism: Amblyomma americanum; assembly: GCF_052857255.1. Lineage (NCBI taxonomy): Eukaryota > Metazoa > Arthropoda > Arachnida > Ixodida > Ixodidae > Amblyomma > Amblyomma americanum. The sequence continues at coordinate 154,521,367 of NC_135499.1, read as the reverse complement.
GACTTAATATGTGCATAGATGGTCACTTCTGGAGTGAACTGTGATGTGGACTGTGTGGATTGATTGTGTGCACAGATGGTGACTGTGGAAGAGAATGTGTGCTATTACAAGAGACTGTGCGCATAGCGGGGTAGATGCGACAGGCTTTAGGACATTGTTAATATAAAAGGGACGCTACGGTGGAGCAATTGCTGCCAGATAAAGCAAGGCTAACCCGACCTGTAGCATTTAACACCTCAATTCAACTCAACTACCAAGTAACTCAAGGAAGTGACTCTCGGATCTCAATCGTTCGCTACCTTCGCCTTGACAAAAAGTCATTAATGCACCAATATTTATGGTATGCTCAACTGCATAAAAGATGGGAAGAGGACAAGCATGAAAGTCACAGCGTGACGGGTGTTGCGTAAAATGCAGCACACGCCCCCGAAGCACGGCATTCAAGTCGTACGATCGGTGCCGGTCACCCACAATAACCAGAAAGAAAATCGGGTATTTTTAATTTTAGAAACTATAAGGAGAACGCTAAAGACGTGCTTTCGCATTTCATCGTGCGGCGTTTCCGAAAAGGGACCACTAAGTTTGCTGTACCAGACGCACACAGCCAACAATCCGGGTGCGCTGCATGACTCTATTGTGTAGTACAGCGCAGTTGAAATCTGGCTCAGAAAGAATGTTAAAGGAATGGTGGGAGACATGAAAACAGTACCTCAGTTTTCGCGAGTAATCACGTGTTTAGAAGCTTTCCATTGGCTTATTAGGTTGTACCGTTGACAATCAGCTACCAGGTTTCTTGCTATAGAGAGACTATGAACATTTAGTGGTTCCACAACCCCAGTTAATCCATTCATTTGACAGCACCTTGGGCAAGAAGGACACACTGAAAAGGTTGGTAGCCGCGAAACGGCAAATTATGTCGAGGTTCACAGTGATTCCGTTTATGCACCTCCCTTACAATACATGAAACTTGCCGAGCAGGAGCTGTTCTCTTGCATCATCTGCGCACCCACTCTGCCTTGGGCCAGTATGGCTTCGTAAGCTCGACCAGGTTACGTCACGTATGTGCGTCAATGCTACTGCTATGTTTGATCTGAATCTATTGCTTTAAGTGCGCCCATAACTTTGTGCCGAACATGAGACACTCCTGTGCTGCCTGAGGAGAATGACTGTTCCATCGGACGACGTTACTCGCATCGTGTACGCAGAGAGCTCGCGAACTGAGCGGTGATCAGTGGCAGAAACAGTATTTAAGTATTTAGAGAGACTCTGCCAGAATTGGAGAATGTAAGAGTCATTCATACCATTAATTGACCCAGGTGGAGCAACTACCAACAGACCACTCTAAGGCTATTCCCGTCTGCGCATGAAAGCCGCCACCTCTGCTATCGCTGAAATAAAAAGACTAGAAAGGTGGTGACGTAACTTGGTCAATGAAATGTCTAGGGTTTATTTTACAGCGACAGCTGTTGAGCGCCCGTGTCTGAGTTTCGCGTCGTAATAGTATGTCGTAGCCGTCGGCATAACCGATGGGTGCATTGACATGTTAACCACTCGGAGGGTGGTCCCCGCGCAAAGACGAAGGTATGAAGTGAGCTGAAAAATGCGCAACCAGTCTAAGGTGACCACATGAACCATCCGGAGAGTGGTAACCCTTAAGGAGGAGGGTATAGCCAGAACACAAGAAGGCGCAACCGGCCGGCGGTTGCCACGGACGCCACATGGAGGGCAGTTACCCTGGAAGGGCGAGGAGGGTTAACCCGGAAGCAGAGGGCAGGAAGGCTGGCGAGAGCGCAGGAAGGCTTAACCAGAAGATGGTTACACCGGTTAGCGTCCAGACGGTGGTTACCATTGAAGGACGATGAGGGTATAGCAAGAGTGTAGGGAGGCGTACCAGGGTAAAAGTCCGGAACGTGGTTACCGTGGAAGGAGGAGCAGGGGTATGACCAGTGCGTAGGAATATAGCACTGTCCGTTTGCGGTAGCTGCTGAGAAAGGCGCCGCCCGAGGACAAGATCATCGACAGAGCTGCGCTTCTAGAGCAGCGGACTGGGGAGCAGACGGAAACGGCTGTGTGCAAAAGTAAATAGAGCGCCCTAGAACTATGCACATGTGAGGCCACTCTCGTATTCTCATATTCATATTATACTGCAAAATTTCTGACCGCCAACATCAAAGGGAAGACCTCTTTCTAAATTTCTTTAATCGGCAATATGGTTCGAAACATCAAACGTCAAAAAGCCGCAATTGAAAACTTGTCAAGTTGGCTTTCCCGCATTACATAACTATAAACTGGCGTCGCTGTGCGTGGTATCGTCGCCGATATCTTTAACTCCTAATACACCTTCCAACGCATGAACTGTGCCGGTAGTTTATGCATAATGATTGCGAGAGACGCCATTTTAATATATGCAATCCGGGATCGCCAACTCAACGAGCTTTCAAATGTACACGTTTGACGTTTCGTTTTTCTAACACACTGTTGACTAAGAAAACTCAAAAACACATCCCACAGTCGATGTTGACGGCTATAACTTTCGCAGTACAACGCTGCGAATTGTAATCAAAAAATTATAAAGAAAGCTTATTCGTTATTTTAGCTAATTAACAGTTAAATATTCACCCATATGAGATACATAATGTCCTCCTTGCTGCAAACCGCACCGACGTATCTCTCGTAGTTTCCAAAAATAAAAAACGAGTGCACTGCAGTCTCCTCCTTTGGAGAAATGCGACAGCATGTTCGCTTCAACGCCAGCAACTTGCTTCGCGTCATTGTTGTCACGTGACACTTATCACGTGACCCTTGAATGACATCAGCAACTTTTGAACGAGAACTCCACTTCTCGTATGCAAACCTGAAGGTCAACTGACGCTTGGATTTGACCTCTAACTGGAGGCTCGCTACAGCTGTGGCTGTGACACCTACTTGTGGCAGCTGTTACTGTTCGTTCCGCCGCTGCGCCGACCACCACTCCGACCACTCGCTTTCGCCAGTTGTGTCACATGACTAACCGCGTGATAGCTCTTGCTGAATAAAGGGAAGCGCTCGCTGCCTATGCAGTACCGCCGCCGCGCTGCGCGAAAGCTAAACCATGTCTAATCATGGTTAATGGAGCTTTCGCTCTGTATAACCTGGCTTAACCGAGTAGAGCAACAGCCATTTTTTTTGCAGTTCATCGTTGTCTAGCATCAGTACACATCCCCAACACTTTACCGTCGTACACACCACAACGCGTTTACTTCTTGCCCCTCTAACACGCTTGCACCGACGATCCTTCATCCCGTATGCGTTGCGTACCCCATGCGGCCGAGGTCTACGTTCTCGCGTATGCAGATGACATTGCCGTATTTTGCGCTGACTACGAAAGCTTCGTGTTGTGGTTTAGACTGTGAAAAGCTTTTGTTCTGTGAGTGGGAGCGCTGTGAACGGGGCTAAATGTTTGGGGTTCTGGCACGGCGATTGGCCCACAACCCCAACAATTTTCGCGAACATGCCTTGGGCAGTAACCCCAGTAAAATATTTAGGAGTGCCGCTGGACAATTATCGCGACAGTGTGCTGCATTGGAAACGCGAAGTTGCTGAAGCCGTGAGAAGGCCGACAGGCTAAAAGGCTTCAGTTGGTCTACTTTTGCGCGTGCCACAATGTGTAACATAATTTTTTGTAACCAAGCTTTGGAACGTTATGCAAGCAATTCATTGTTCTCGTGTCAATGTGCAGAGGTTGCACTGGGGTTTTGCGGTTTTTGTATGGAGAAGCACTTGGGAGTGGACATGGCGAACCAATCTGTTTCATCGTGTCCGCTCTGGAGGAGTAGGTCTGGCGCATTTGTATCTGCGCCATTTGGTGAATCGATTTATGTTCTTTCGGAACGTGAATGACCCCTTTCTGCGAACTGTTTGTCAAGTTAGGCTGGGTAGGGTCTTGCCACATTTAGTTGTTAGTTTGGCGACTATGTGAGGGGGCATTTTCGGCTTCCTTAGAGAGGTGTACGTGGTATGTCGCGTCTTGCAAGAGCGATTTTCAATGGAATATCTTTCAGCTGTATCCAGAAAGAAACTTTATTAGGACCTGTGTGATATCTTTATTCCGGTCATTGTACAGGTCGTTGTACTGTGCAGGTTCATGGCAGACAGTTCTAAAACGAGTGAAGAGCATGGCTGTACCAGGTGCTGTGAAAAATTTCTTTTTTAAGCTCCATACGAACACTCTTGTAGTCAAGACGTATCTAGAAGAGAAGGGCTTTTTTGTACCTTGTAGAAATGATTGTTTCACATGCCGAAAGCCGGAAACGATTGAACATGTCTTCTCAGATTGTTCGGAACCCTTTTTCTTTTCGGGCATTCTATAACGCGTGATTAAAAGACTTACCGGTGGATGCTTTCGGAATCAGATTTCTGCCTGTTGACAATAAAGACGGGGTTCCTTTCGACATGATCATGAAATTGGGTCTGCACAGTATTTGGCGATTCAGGACGGCAGGCAGACATGCGGACATTAACGTGAGGCTGATAAGAGAGTATTTTCGTGAATCTGTTGGAAGAGTTATGAATGCCACAAGATACGAAACCCAGTGCCTGAGTGACTTTCGAGAATGGAAGCTTTGTTATACATGCGCGAATTTTAATGTGTTTACGTAACCCCAAGTGCGGGTGACGTAGCTTTAGCATCTGTGTTGTGTTGTTCACGTGGATTGGTTTGTAAATGACGTGCTGATGTCGGCAATAAAGGAAAAAAAGCGTTGCGTACTCGCCTTGCGAACAGAGGGCCTTGGTTCCAACCGCAATGCAGGCGAATTTTTTTTCTCGAGTCGTCATTTTCGTATGGACACACTCTGATGACACACTCTTGTAATACGCTCTGCTTGCAGGCACTGTACGCGCCACTCATCGGACAAATAAATGCTCGCATTAAAAAACTGCGATGTCTAAAAAAACTCAGGGGCACTTACGGCTGCTTACGTGCTGAGAAAGCGAATGCTTTAGTGCGTTGTAGTGAGCGTTCTACGTCTGCGCAGGTTGCGCAGTGAGAAATTAAACAAAGAAGCGCCTCCGAACGTTGAATCCTGAATTTTTGATTGCAAAAAGGTCTGAATGAAACACTAGAACACTACGTTCGAGTACCTGTCGCGAGCTAGTCTCCAATCTGACGTATGCTACATGGAAAGAGAAATGGTGTGACACCATCCGTAACCGTGTACAGCAAAGGGTTGCTTCACAGTTTTAATACGAAAATTGGCTTTTGAGGAAAGTAAATGGCTCGGTAACTGTCTCAAATCTCGGAAATAAAATTGTTTGGGGAAAGGAAATGGCGCATTATCTGTCTCACATATCGGCGACACCTGAACCACGTGATTGGATAAAGGAAGGACTGAAAGAATAAAGGAAGGAATAGGTGCCGTTCAAGTTTCAACCTCACTTTAAGAAAAGAAATAAACTCTAGGAAGGCACACAACTTAAGGTGCATATGTCTTCGGCTGGAATCCTTGTCTCCTGCTAGCATCCCACATGACGAAAACATGCCAGCTATATGCAAATAGAAACCGTATGACACTTCACGGAATGTTGTTAAACAAATCTTTGCTTATAATTTTGGCATGAATGTATTCGAGAAAGCTGGCGCCACGTCGAGGTTAGCTCTTGAGTCACTGAGGTGAGCAAAACATACAACAGCAGTAGCAGTAGCCGTACACGCTGTGACACTGTCATTCGCCGTCGTTTTATATGGGTGCCGAGAATATTACGTCATATTTTACAAGTGGTAAAAAAAATTAATGTTGTCTGGCCCAGATAATCCAGCATATACAAAGCGAAAGCGAGCTTGAGGTCTCCCCTGACTCACGGAGCCGGTTGTGCCCCTTTCCTTACGTAAAATTGAACGGTGTTTGCAAAGATGACAACGCCAATGAACTCTATGAACGCCGTCGGCTCACTTGCTTTCTTAGGTTTTCGGGGAAAGGAAATGGCACAGTAACCGTCTCACATATCTCTGTGGACACCCGAACCGCGCCGTAAAGAAAGGGATAAAGGAGGGAGAGAAAAAGGAAAGATAAAATTGAAAGTTGAATTTTGAGGAAAGGCGCGGCGCTGCGCTGCGCTGCACAGCGGCGGAACATTTGTTGCTCGGTGCTACTAGAGGTGCATGCGCTGTAGTGACTAGGGAGCGAGAGCGAGAAAATTTGCTGTGCCTTAGCTAGGCTATGCCAGGATATACGTAGCGAAAGCTAAAGCATAGCATGGTTAGGATTGGTTAATCTTGATTGCAAGTCAAGGTTAGGCTGGTTATCTTGCTATGTTTTTGTCGCATTGAAGGCGACACAACTGTGATTGCGGCGCACGCGGGCTCTCCTTTTCAATCCTCCTACATGTTATCAGGCATGCGACGCTGCTGGCGAAGCCAGCGGAGGCGAGCGCAGCGACGAGGAACGCGGTGTGACGTCATACCAAACGCCGGCGGCGGCGAGCCGCGCGGTGTACGGCATGCCAGATGGCGCGGCGAGCACGCAAAGCAGAGTAGCCGTCTCACATATCTCAATGAACATCCGAATCGCGCCGTAAAGGAAGGGGTAAAGAAGGGGGGAAAAGAAGAAAGACAAAACTGAAAATTGATTGGTTTTGGTTTTTTTTTTTGGTGGGGGGGAAGGATATGGTGCAGTAGTTGTCTCATATATTCTTGGACATTTGAACCGCGCCGTAAGGGAAGGGTTAAATGAGGGACTGAAAGAAGAAAGGAAGAAAGAGGTGCCGTAGTGGAGAGCTCCGGAATAATTTCGGCCACCTGGGGATCTTTAACGTGCACTGACATCGCACAGCACACGGGTGCCTTAGCGTTTTGCCTCCATAAAAACGCACCCGCCGCGATCGGTTTCGAACCTGGGTACTCTGGATCAGTAGCCGAGCGCCCTAACCACTGAGCCATCGTGGCGGGTCACTGAAAATTGAAAGTTGAATTTTGAGGAAAGGCGCGGCGCTGCGCAGCGGCGGAACACCTGTGGCTCGGCGCTACTATTGGCGCATGCGCAGTAGTGACTATGGAGCGAGAGAGAGAAATGGGCCGTGTGTCGTCACTGCTCTTCGCGCATGTGCAGCACGGCTCTCCAGGAATCACGCAAAACTGTTCAACCTGCGGCCAGTAAAGCTGTCGCTTTAAAAATTATACCCATTATCAATCAGACAGAAAAACAGCGTTTCTCGGGCAGAGAAATCAACGGAAGCAGGACCCAGGGAGCCAATTATGTGCGAGTCCTTTCCTTCCGTGAGTTCTGTGCACAGGTGGAAGTTGATGAAGACGACGGCGTGGAATGCGCAGCGGGAGAGTGAGAAGCGCGACAATCTAACAAGAGATGTTATCGGCTGCGGCGATAGCCTAGTACTCTCGTGCAGTGGCCAGTGAAGCCGACCTGTTCGCGCCGCCTTGGGTTCGAATTCCATTGGTAGAAATATTTATTTTACTCCTACAAGTATCCGAGAAGCTTCAAAATGACATCGGCTTTTCCACGTTTACTAGTGAAGCAGTGCTTTCGCATTAGAACAATAAAACCACACATTACTAGTAGTATTAAGTGGTTGTACGAAAAGGTAGACAAAGTGCACGAGCGTGACTCATGAGTTACCGTCATTACCAATAATTCATCACTCACAGGCCGGCGCACTTTCCCTTTCTTTTCATACAACCAGGTATACTACACTCTAAACAAGAACTCTCCTGTAGGGGAGTAAACTGTCTTCTACCGCACAAAAAGTGTGCTGTAGAGGACAGTTACTCTTGTTTTACTCTCCTCTGTTTAGAGTGCACTACTACACAGGTACTACACAGTATTACCCAATACTACTTACTACTACACAGTAATCCATGATTAAAGAGTGAGCATCAAATTCTCAGTTAGTGCACCTGTTCTTGTAATGTCGATGAAGAGCAGGCTGCATACCTGCTCGGAAAAATCGTCTCCCTGTTACTATTACCAGCGCTGTTTTTCATTGATACCGCTACTAAATGCAATTGTTTTGTTTTTCTACTCCATTTTGGTGGCAACGCGCAGGTTCGTCACTCGCACCATGTGACACGCGTGGCGAAAAACAAAAATAACCTACAAATCACCGCATCGAATGTTTTCAGGTCAATCTCTTTTTAGCCCAATGACCGCCGGTGACGGAGAAATCATTGCGACGAACGGGAATGGCAAAAGCCCCACCGGCACAGAGATTACAGCTGCGGGAACCGTTGCATCAGCAAGACTTCAATTGCCCTTGTGTCGTAAATGAACGGGTTGCCGTAATTTACCTAGGATGGATAGAGTGGAGGGGACCACGCGGCTCGTTGAAGCACTGCTGGGCGTGCATTACTCTAATTAACATCTGTTGATAATAGTAAAGATAGGTTCGTTCTTCTTGGTCGTGGTGAGATTTCGTATAACTCGTATACCGGGCTCCACCACCGGGTGCCCCACCGTCCGAGACGAGACGGTATAACAGACGAGATCCGGCAAAACTTGACTGAAGGAAGGAAAACTGAAACTTTATACAGGAATTCACATATTTACAACAGAATAAACGGCAAGCATGATTACATGGAACTGGCTAAGGGAAAATCTTCCCTCCTTGGCATCGCCAAAGATGCAAGGGATCTAAATCTAGCTCAGAACGCCTTTTCCCGGCTCCGGACCTGGTTTTAAAGACCTAGGAGACTGGCCCACCCCTTGCATCACCCAATCACAAACAACTAACACCTGATTGGTTCAAAAACTGTATGGCACGCCTTCCCGCTTCGGCAAGGTTCAAAACCCTTTCCCTAAAATGCCCAACACGAAAAGAACATCAAAATAGCTATACGAACATGGCATTCCGGGAATAGACACTCGAAATGATTGGCCCACCAGGTTTAGGTGGCACGCCCCATGCCTTCACAGTATTGCTCACACTCTCGCCCCCAGAAGAAAAAGCAAAAACAACCTCCCATTGTGCCCGCAGGCGCAATCGTTTTCCTTTGACTCTCGTCCGGCCCGCAGCTGTTCCGCATTTAGTCCTGTCATCGGACCACAGCGGGGCGCCTCTCGTGCGCATACGCGGCTTAGCTTGCCGCTGTTACGGACGAGGCGCGACAACATTCCGGGAGGGTCCCAACAACTGGGAGTCGTCTCTCGACAGATGCTTCAAGGAGGCGCCGGCGTGTCCGCGGTGCCACTAATGCACGCGGCGGCGTCAACGAGGGATCCGCATCTGTTGTTTACGGGGGTTAAAATGGACGTCCGCCGCCCGGGACAATTCCCCGAAACCGACGTCCCCATTAGCTCACGGCACGGGACCCCCCCGCGAGACGCAACGACAGTGTGTCGGGGGTCGGCAAGGGCGGCGGGCCGCGGCGCCGCGAGCCATCGGCGGTGGACGCGGCTGTGTTTGTTTAAGGCGAGCAGCTAAATGCTCCCGCCTCGGAAAGAGACCCCGTTTTCCCGTAATGAAACCTTCTGCGCGAGGGCCGCGTCGGCCTTTCGGTCCCCGCGCAGCGTTGTGCAGCGCAGGTGCCTGACCTTCGAAGCCGAGTGGGCCCCCATTAGGGCTGTTCATCACTGTCGCAGAGACAGCAGGAACCACAATGTGCCGGAAGTGGCGAGAGTGTGTTGTGGACGCGTCCTGGCAGCCCACGGACTGGGCGCGTCATCGACCTCACAGTGATTCAACGCAGCTGCCCATTCGATCCCTTCACACGCCCCCCCTAAGATTCTACCAGGGGCCCAAATGGCACCTTGTAGAATTATAACACAACGAGGGATCCCTTTTCGCCTATAAAATCGCTCTGAGGGCGACCTAAGTAGTGGGGATACTACTGCAAACACATCGCAACGCTGCAAACAAATTGCGACACTGCAAACAAATTGCGACACTGCAAACACATTGTGACACTGCAAACACACTGTGACACTGCAAACACATTGCGACACTGCAAACAAATTGCGACACTGCAAACACATTGTGACACTGCAAACACATTGTGACACTGCAAACACATTGCGACACTGCAAACACCCAAACGAGCGGATTACACCGCAGTTCCAGTTACTGCCACAGCACACGTCACTGGGTTTGCTCTTTGGTACACATGTCCTCTCTCCCCTGCCCCCCGGCGTGATCATTGCTGTCTGCCTCCCAGCTGTCGTTCGGCAACCTAGACAGCGCGTCAGCGTTACCGTGAGCGCTCCCTTTCCTGTGTTTTATTGACACATTATATCTCTGTAGGGCAAGTGCCCAACGCGTCAGCTTCGCTCCCTGAGGCGTGGTGAGAGTAAGAAAGGAGAGGGGGTTGTGGTCAGACACCACAGTAACCTGAGCGCCGAACAACCAGAGGTCGAACTTCCCCAGCCCCCAGATGACTGCAAACGCCTCTCTTTCTATGGTTGACCATCGAGCCTGCGTTGGAGAAAATCTGCAACTCGCGAACGCAATTGGCCGCTCGGAGCCATCCGCGGCACACTGGGAGAGACAGGCTCCCGCCGCAACCGCTGAGGCGTCCGTGTACAGCCAAAACGGCTTGCCAGCATCGGGCGTCCCGAGAGCCGCAGCTTCACAGAGTGCCGCCTTGAGTCGCTGAAACGCACTTTCAGCTTCCGCGGGCCACGGAATTTTGTTAGGAATCCTTTTCCCCGTTAGCTCTGTCAGCGGCGCTGCCACCTCCGCATAGTTGGGCACATAGCCCCGGTAATAACCGCACAGCCCGAGCACGCTACGGAGCTCTTTCTTCGTTTTCGGTGCCCTCAGTCCCCTAATGGCTTTCAATTTTTCGGGATCGGGTGCGTGATTTCCCGAGCCCACTATGTGTCCCAAGTAACGGATTGACCCTCTCGCCACCTGACACTTTTCCAGCTTAACTTTCAGGTTCGCCCTCTCTAACGCTGCGAAGACGGCGTGCAAGTGTCGTATGTGGTCAGGCAACGCCTCGCTGAACACGGCGATGTCGTCTAAGTACGCACACGCGTAGGCAGAATGCGGGAGTAAAAGCTCGTTCATGGCTCTTTGAAACGTCTGGGCCGCGTTTTTCAGCCCAAACGGCATTACCGTCCACGCAAACTGCCCCCGATGGCAGACAAAAGCGGTGAGTAGCTGAGCCGACTGTGCCAGGGGCACCTGCCAATACCCTCTTCTAAGGTCGAGGAGCGTAATGTACTTAGCCCTTCCTACGCTCAGAATGAGCTCCTGCTGCAACGACATCGGGTAGGCATCTGCCACTGTCCCCGCATTGAGCTTTCTAAAGTCCACACACATTCTCATCGACCCGTCCTTTTTGGGGACACAGACCACGGGATGTGCGTGGGGGCTTTCGCAGGGAAAAATCAGACCCATCTCAAGTAGCTCATCTACTTGCTTGCCCACTTCGCCTTTTAGGCTTGCGGGTATTCGATAAGGGTAACCTGACCTCGGTGTGAAGCCCTCCTCTAAAACGATCCTGTGTTCTCCTATTTTCGCTACTCCCGGCTTGTCGTCGAATAGGCCTCGGTGTTCGGTGAACACTTTGCGAATGAGGTCGCCTTCTTCCGCCTTCAGATGGGCCGTCATGTCCTTGGGGAGGACCGATACTGTAGCCCGCGTTGACACCGATCGAGGCACGTACTCTACTTCGCCAAACGCCCTGTCCTCATCAAATATCACCCCAACTGTCATTACGCGCTTCTGATACGGCCGTAGTTTGCTGGCGTGTACTAATTTTCGGGCACCTCCTGGCATCTGCACGAAGTACGAGTGTTCGCGATACTTTCCGTCAACGCTGCCCGGCCCTTTCCACTGCGGGAACATTTTTCCAGGACGTTGCTCGTCAAACACCAGCACACTGTCTCCTATCTGAAAAGTTTTGTCCTTCGCCCGCCTGTTGTACTGGGTCGCGTACGCGTTCTGCTGCTTCGAGCTCACTAATTGTGCCACCTCCGCTGCATGCTCTAGGCGCCTCTTCAGCTCCCGCATATACTGTGATGGGGACGGCCCCAGCATAGCTGGTACACTTATCTGTCCCGCCCAGCTGCGCTTTAAAACCACCAGCGGACCGGTTGGTTCTCGCCCGTACAGCATCTGGAACGGGGCGACGCCCGTCGTGTCATGTGGTACCTCGCGGTACGCCCATAACAAGAAGGGCACAAACTTGTCCCATTCCTTTCCTTCCTCCTGGATGATATGATACAGCATGTTCTTAAATGTCCGGTTCCAACGTTCGACCGCGCCGTTACTTTCGGGGTGCCCCGGCGTTGAAAACCTTGGCGAGCAGCCTAGCCTCTTCAGAAACTCTTGTGTGAGTTCGGCCGTAAAGTTTGTCCCGCAGTCTGAGGCGACTACTTCCGGAATTCCCGTCCGGCTGAACACCGTCAGGAGCGCGTCACAGGTGGCCTTCGCACTGAGGGAGCGCAAGCACACCACCTCAGGCCATCGTGTGCACAAATCGATGATGCACAACGCGTACCTGTGACCCCTTCCTGAGGGTGGATCCAATGGACCTATAACGTCGATGTTGACCTGTTCGAACGGGTATCGAGGCCTCGTTAGCGGTTCTATCGGCACTCTGTCCGTCTGGCGGCGATCCGCCCTTGTCTGACACCCATGGCAGCTGTTACAGTATGCCCTTACATCCCCTTCAATACCTGGCCAATAAAACGTGTACTTGATTCGCGCCTTAGTTTTCCTGAATCCAAGGTGACCGCCCCAGTTTGATTCATGGGCTAACCTAAGTACTTCTTGACGTCGGGATTTAGGGAGCACCAGCTGCATTACTGGTTGCCCAAGCAAGTTTTCCTTATGGTAGAGGAGACCGTCTACTTCAGTTATGCCACCTTTCCCAGCCCTGGCGTTTTTCCACACTTCTTGCAATGTGGCGTCATTGCGCTGCTCCTCCCTGAAAACCGCCGAGGCGCTGCTTTCCTCGGTTACACTACGAGCTGTGTCTTCGGCGATTAGTGCGCCGCTCTCGCTTGCCCTGCCGACCACCGCGTGCACTTCCGCGTGGGGAGTTACGCCCTCCTTGACTGGTTTCTCTTCTAGCGGCCCGTGTAACTTGTCCCGTTCCACCCCCACGTGGTCTGCCACCTGACCGTCGTTCGCCTCTACTAGCCCCTTCATATCACACTCCTCCCTCAGTGACTCCCATGCTTCCTCCGAAAGCAAACAGTCCGTTCTCGACGCTAGCTTGTCGGTCAGAGCGCATACCACTGGCACCGCTTCTATAATCTCGGAGAAAATGCCTGCCCCGCGGTTTAACATCAGGGGCACAACTGCAAGCTTAGCCCGTACCTTTTCACCAAAGGCTGACACCAATTCGATGGACCCATGTGGCTCCACCAGTCCCGGGGGTACTATGCTCTCCCGCACAACCGTGATTTCTGCGCCTGTGTCCAGAATTGCATTAATTTGCCTATTCTGACAAGACAGAGTTATCGGTCTTAGTTCGCTTTGTGCGGCCGCTCGTGCCTGTGTCGCCACCCGTGCAGTAAGGCTTTCCCCTTTAGCGTTAAGCGCTTTCGTGGGTGTTCGTCCCGAGCCATGCGGGCATTCGGCCCTCCTGTGACCCATCGACCCACACGAAAAGCACCCTTTATACTTCTGCTTCGTGTCCGGCCTTTGTATTCCTGTCGCCTCCCGTTTGGGTTGGTACGTATCTCGCTTTCCGTCTCGACCATTTGAGCTCTCCCCCTTTTTCTGCTCGTGCTTTTTCACTGCGCTGTTCTTTCCCTGCGCTTCCTCGAACGTCTGCAGTAATGCCGCCAACGTTGGCGCTTTCTTCCATCCCTCACCCTCCTGCAAAGTTACGTATCGAAGGGCGTCCTCAGACAGGGTGTTCTTTAGTTGGTCCGCCACTAGCAACTCAACAATTCCCTCCAACGTTTTCACCCCCCTTTCCTCCACATAGAAATTGAGATAACTCTGCAGGCGAGTCGCAAACGCCCTCCAGCTCTCATTAGGCAGTTTTTTCGATGTTATGAACCTTCTGCGATATTCTCCCGCTGAGAGCTTAAGCTCTTCTAGCACCACTTTCTTCAGGACTTCGTACTCCTTATGCTGCGAAGGTGTCAAGCGCGTCGACAAGAACCGCACCTTATCCACTATTAGCGGAAATACAATTTGGCCCCACTGTTCCTTCGGGACCGCGTAGGCCTCCAGGGTGTGTTCAATCGACTCGAACCAGACAGGCACTTCTGCCTCTGCCGGGAACTTCGGGAGCACTCCCGACAACCATTTCGAGTACCGACAGAACTCCGCTCGCGAGTCGCTTCTCTCCAACGCCGTGGCGTTCTGCTCCAGGCTTACTCCTTTGTTGCTTGCTTGGAATTTTGCAAGTTCAAGCTGGACCTCGAGAGCTCGACGGTGCTCCTCAGCAGCTCTGGCCTCTTCTTTTTTAATTTCCAGAGCCATCTTGCTAATCTGAGCGTCAGACACAGACGAACTGTCCTCCGAAACAACCGTTTCCTCTCCCTCACTCATCGTGCTCGCTTTCCGCCTGTCCGGGTTTAAGTGTGCGAACCGGGTGTTCATGCACTCCCAGACCGCCTATCCAGACAGCAATGCCCCCGCCAAGGTGAAAGGCAAAGAGGACTCACCCACTGATGAGATGCACCTCGCTGGCGTCCGACTTTCGTCGCTGTCGCTGTCTCTCTGTCGCCGCCCGCTTCCCCACGCAGCTTCTCCCGACCGGCTACCGCCTTGCGCTGCTGGTCCACCCTTGGAGTCTCCGCTGCTGGTTCCCTTGGAAGCTGCCGATTCCTGCCTTCAGCTCTTGCTCCTCCTCAGCCGCCGATGCTTGGCCCGTTGCCGGAACGTCGTCTCTTCCTCCTTTGCTATCTCCTGATAACGAAAGGATCCTGCTCGACTGCGCCAGTAAAGATAGGTTCGTTCTTCTTGGTCGTGGTGAGATTTCGTATAACTCGTATACCGGGCTCCACCACCGGGTGCCCCACCGTCCGAGACGAGACGGTATAACAGACGAGATCCGGCAAAACTTGACTGAAGGAAGGAAAACTGAAACTTTATACAGGAATTCACATATTTACAACAGAATAAACGGCAAGCATGATTACATGGAACTGGCTAAGGGAAAATCTTCCCTCCTTGGCATCGCCAAAGATGCAAGGGATCTAAATCTAGCTCAGAACGCCTTTTCCCGGCTCCGGACCTGGTTTTAAAGACCTAGGAGACTGGCCCACCCCTTGCATCACCCAATCACAAACAACTAACACCTGATTGGTTCAAAAACTGTATGGCACGCCTTCCCGCTTCGGCAAGGTTCAAAACCCTTTCCCTAAAATGCCCAACACGAAAAGAACATCAAAATAGCTATACGAACATGGCATTCCGGGAATAGACACTCGAAATGATTGGCCCACCAGGTTTAGGTGGCACGCCCCATGCCTTCACAGTATTGCTCACACTCTCGCCCCCAGAAGAAAAAGCAAAAACAACCTCCCATTGTGCCCGCAGGCGCAATCGTTTTCCTTTGACTCTCGTCCGGCCCGCAGCTGTTCCGCATTTAGTCCTGTCATCGGACCACAGCGGGGCGCCTCTCGTGCGCATACGCGGCTTAGCTTGCCGCTGTTACGGACGAGGCGCGACAACATTCCGGGAGGGTCCCAACAACTGGGAGTCGTCTCTCGACAGATGCTTCAAGGAGGCGCCGGCGTGTCCGCGGTGCCACTAATGCACGCGGCGGCGTCAACGAGGGATCCGCATCTGTTGTTTACGGGGGTTAAAATGGACGTCCGCCGCCCGGGACAATTCCCCGAAACCGACGTCCCCATTAGCTCACGGCACGGGACCCCCCCGCGAGACGCAACGACAGTGTGTCGGGGGTCGGCAAGGGCGGCGGGCCGCGGCGCCGCGAGCCATCGGCGGTGGACGCGGCTGTGTTTGTTTAAGGCGAGCAGCTAAATGCTCCCGCCTCGGAAAGAGACCCCGTTTTCCCGTAATGAAACCTTCTGCGCGAGGGCCGCGTCGGCCTTTCGGTCCCCGCGCAGCGTTGTGCAGCGCAGGTGCCTGACCTTCGAAGCCGAGTGGGCCCCCATTAGGGCTGTTCATCACTGTCGCAGAGACAGCAGGAACCACAATGTGCCGGAAGTGGCGAGAGTGTGTTGTGGACGCGTCCTGGCAGCCCACGGACTGGGCGCGTCATCGACCTCACAGTGATTCAACGCAGCTGCCCATTCGATCCCTTCACAATAATAATAAGAACAAGTTGAGTTGTTTTGAGGAAAGGAAATGGAACAGTATCTGTCTCATATAATAATAATAATAATAATAATAATAATAATAATAATAATAATAATAATAATAATAATAATAATAATAATAATAATAATAATAATAATTGGTTTTGGGGGAAAGGAAATGGCGCAGTATCTGTCTCAGATATCGTTGGACACCTGAACCGCGCCGTAAGGGAAGGGATAAGGGAGGGAGTGAAAGAGTAAAGGAAGAAGAAGGTGCCGTAGTGGAGTACTCCGGAATAATTTAGACCACCTGGGGATCTTCAACGTGCACTGACATCGCACAGCACACGGGCGCCTTAGCGTTTTTCCTCCATAAAAACGCAGCCGCCGCGGTCGGGTTCGAACCCGGGAACTCCGGATCAGTAGTCGAGTATAGAGGCGGACACCGGAACCGCGCCGTAAGGGAAGGGATAATGGAGGGAGTGAAAGAAGAAAAGAAAAAAAGAGGTGCTGTAGTGGAGGGCTCTGGAATAATTTCGACTGCCTGGTGATCTTTAACGTGCACTGACTTGTCTTGCTGGCAATTAAGAAATGGTGCATTGCACAAAACAAAAAATATATATAAGAAAGGACAGATGTACGTTAGTTTAATTCAGTGCTTGAAAGCCTTTCCAAAATATCGCAAGATGCGCAACCGAGTGGAAGCTGCACCACGACATCACCCATGTTAGGTCTCCGATACAAAATCAAATTCAACGGTCGGATAGCCGCTTTTTACTTTACCCTGCATTGCTCACATCAAAAGTTGTTTCTGAAAGGTTAAGCCGTAACAGGAGTTATCCTCTGTGCGCAGGTTAACGCTACATACGACGAGGTTTTTTTTTCTTTTTGCGACATTCATTAAACGATGGTTTTGTTCTATATGTGTCTTTAACGTCCGCGTGCTGCATATGCATGCCGTAGTGGAGGGCTCCGGATTAATTGAGCCAGCCGAGAATTCTTTACCTTGCGCTTACGCTCCACACCTCATGAACTTATCTTGGCACCTGGCTTGCATCGGGAGAGAGAACAACTTTATTTGGCACTTGAGGGTTGGGAGCTAGGGCACGTAGGCCGAGCGTGGCCCCAGGTGGAACGACGTCTTCAGCCCAAGAGACGAGTGCCAGTCCTGTGAGTTGTGCTTTCCTGTCTGGTCTTGCAAGAAGTTGGATTCAACCCTCCGCGGAGGGAGCTGGCAGTAATGTCTGTGGGTTACCCTCGCATCCCCAGAGGATGTTGTCTGAGTGGCAAACAGTCCGTGGTCGCAATAAGCATAGAGGGGGTCGTATTCTCCGTCAGTGATGAGGCTTGCATCGAAATTTGCCCGCTGCGGCAGGGGTTTGATCAACCGACATTGAGATCAACAGCCGAAGGCCAATGGCACTGGGGCACAATGGCTGGTCTGGTGGTTTTGTTACCATCCACACGCGTGCACATGAACACAAACGCGGACGCTAGTATACCTCGCGTTAGCACATCTGAAGCTTGTAAGCTTTGAACGGCGGCCGCAGTAACAAAAAAAAAGGGTAGTGGTTTAACGTAGTTAAACGAAGTAGACATGCGAAACCTCGTGTTTAGCTTGGTTGGCTCATGGTTTTGCTTTTGTGGGTCATCCGCACGCCTGGCGGCGATATTAGACTCATGTTAAGCTCTGAACGAGGTTAAGCTGATCTAATTTTTTCGCCCTTCAGATGGAACTTTACGAAGTCTCTACGATGTGCAATGCAAGCGTTGCAGTGGCAGTTGCGCTGCAGATGTGCGTTGCAGTTTAACACGAGGCCTGATCGGCCGCGGAAATAGCATAGTCCTCTCGTGCGTAGCGAAGCTCATCTGTTCGCATCGCCACGGGTTTGAAACCCAGTCGCGGCGATATTTATTTCACTTCTGCACCCTTCAAGGTCAAGGGCGCCACAGTATTCTTGGTTTGCTTAGACCCCATGAAGTAGTGCTTTCGCAGAAAAACAACTTTTTGGCACTTGACAAGGAAGAGATGGTAGAAAGGAGGAAGAAAGGAAGAATAAAGGCAGAGGTAAGGAGAAGGAGCAACTTTATTTTTAAGAAGGAGAGTTATGAAAGCTTATGAGTGGGGTCCTCATCCCGGGGCCCCACTGGCTTGAGCTGCCCTGAGCACCTGCTCTGTAAGGGCCCGTTGGCCTTCCAGGTTGTCGCTGATCAGCAGCTCCTCCCGCCGCTCAAAAGACGTGTTTTCCGTCTCCAGAGTGTTTCATTTGGCTCCACATCCCTACTAAATGCGGAAGAGTGTAGGGCGGACCTGGTACCAGCGACATGCGTCGGTGTGTCATGTTGGTTGTATAAGATGTATTCTATGGAGGTTTCAAAATGTTTTCGTCTCCATCTGCCGCCAAGGTACGGCATCTGGTTGTCTAATTTCCTGTGAGGTGGAGAGAAGTGTATCTTTTAACCTCAAGGCGTTTGTTATACCTGGAAGGTAGAGGTGTAAAAGCGGGCACGGTGTGTGGCCCCGCTCGGTCGATGATGCCCCAAGCTAGAGCATGTGCCTTGTCATTTCCCTCCAGTCCCTGGTGTCCTGGGGTCCAGGTGATTTAGTGATGCTTGGTGAGGCTTGTAGTGCCCATGAGCCGGCTGACGTGCTTGGGAACATCGTCCTCTCAGGAAGTTTCTACACGCGTGTTGCGAGTCTGTTACCACATGAGCGTTTTGGCCTTGGAACTCGTAATGCCTAATGGCAATGGCCACGGCGGTGGTCTTTGCGGCTGCTGCTGCTCCGGTTCTTGCAGCAGCAGTGAATAGAACGAAGAAGCGGTGGTCCGCTGCCGCCACTGCGTAATTTTCATGGTACGGGTATGCTGCGGCATCCACGTAAACCGCGTTCGTGGAATTGGCTAGGCGTCTACGTAGTAGGATACTCGCGCTCGTCGTATGCCTGTGTGAACGTCTTTAATAATAATAATAATAATAATAATTGGTTTTTTGGGGGGGAAAGGAAATGGCGCAGTATCTGTCTCATGTATCGTTGGACACCTGAACCGCGCCGTAAGGGAAGGGATAAAGGAGGGAGTGAAAGAAGAAATGAAGAAGAGGTGCCGTAGTGGAGGGCTCCGGAATAATTTCGACCACCTGAGGATCTTTGACGTGCACTGACATCGCACAGCACACGGGCGCCTTCGAGTTTTCCTCCATAAAAACGCAGCCGCGTGGTCGGGTTCGAACCCGGGAACTCCGGATCGTCTTTAAGCCATGCTTCGTGGCCCCGACACCGGAACGTCTTTAAGCCATGTTTCGGTGTCGGGGCCACGCTGATGTATTTCCTCTGTTGTTTTTCTAGAGAGGATTGAGCATCTAGTGCGCGGATGTCCTCAACTGTGCCTACTCGGCGTAGGATAGCTCGTCCAGCTTGGGTGGTCTGAAGTCTTAACGTTTGCGATGTACAGATGGCTTCAGTTAGTTCCGCAAAGGTGTTGAAGCTCCCATTGCGGTCAGACGCTCCGTCGAGGTGTTTTTAGGAAGGTTAAGGACCGTCTTGTATACCCCCCCCCCTTATGATGGTGTCAACTTGCTGCTCCTCTCCCTTTATTAGCGTGTGAAAGGGTAGACCGTAAGTGATTCGGCTGTGTACCAGTGCTTGCACCATCCAAAGAATGTCTTGTTCTCGCATTCCTTGGCGATGCTTGGTAATGCGGCTGATCATGCGAGCTATCTGGTTTGCGGTGATTTTGAGAGTCTGGACTGCGATGGGAAAAACGGATGTCTCTCTGTATCCAAAGACCAAGAATACGGGTCAGGTTAACTTCCCTGATGGATTGACCCTCGATCGTGGGATTGATGGGGCCTGGAGAGACGTATCTCGGGCCATGTACTCGTACGACCTTCGATTTTTCCGGGGCGTGGTGGAGGCCGCTTTGAGAGGCGAAGTCCTCGGCGTTCCATGTTGCTAAAGTTCCATGATAAGGTGTGGTCATGTGGTAACTGTTTTAGTGAATTTGACCTTCATTGCAGACAAACACGTCCTTGAGAAACTTAATTATAAGGAGCTCACGCTCTTAAACACTTCGTCCGGCTGGTGTAAACAGTTGTCATAGGGCAGGTGTGCAGAGAAGCTCCGATTATTCTGGCGTGTCAACGCGGAGGGCGACGAGACAGAGTAAGCATTTCACGCTCCAGGCTTCTCTTCCCCGCAGGCTGCGTGTGTTTACTGTTCCGCGATGAAGTCAAACCGAGTAAACGCAAAAATACGGAGTAATACACAAATATAGGAAAGAAAATCCTGGGTTGAGAGCATTATTGAACGCGCTAAGGCTGCGCAGCTTATACAGAATCCCAAATGAAACTCGCTGCCACCCACGCTAAGATTTCCCTGAATACAGCCGCTCAGACGTGCATAATAAATGTATCAAAGTTGTACGCTAACTTTCTGCACACCCTCATCCTGACTCTTGTGGTGGTGGAAAGCCTAGGAAGAAAAAAAACCAGAAGAGCGTGAAGGTGCGCACCGTCGACAAAAGTAAATACATGCAGTCCTATGCAAAGTTTATACAAGACTGAATAACTTACACAGGGCTGTATAAAGTACATACTGCACAGCGCATACCAATGAGATTACAGTTTGTATAAGCATTTTCTTATTGGTACGGGTGGCGTGCAATTATCATGGCGAAGTGCGAGACGTTTCACGCAGTATTATTTGCCTAACTAGATGCGTTGTTAGGAAAACCTGCACGTTATTCGGAAGTGTGATTGCGATTTCAAGTTTTCTGGATGGTTTCTCTTTGGAAATAGTAGGTACTAGCTTAGGTCCCAATACGAGAGCATTACAACTGTATGCATCACACGCATCAGCTCTTGCTAATAATGTCAGAGAATCCGTTCCTACAGCACGTTTTCCTGCATGTTTAAGATCAGCTTCATTTAGTCAATCTTAGATAATGGCCTCCAGGTCACAGATCACTTTTTGAAAGGAGGAGAGATAATGGTTTCACAAGTGAAAATAGCTGTACTGCCTTCCACTCGAAAACACCCCCCAAAAGCTCCTGCTATATTTTTGTGAAATGTGAGCCTCGTAGGGCGCATGTGTTTTAACCTTTGAAATGTGGCCTCGATTCTTTTTTGTTGTTTTTCACTGTACTTG
This sequence comes from Amblyomma americanum, assembly GCF_052857255.1. Taxonomy (NCBI): domain Eukaryota; kingdom Metazoa; phylum Arthropoda; class Arachnida; order Ixodida; family Ixodidae; genus Amblyomma; species Amblyomma americanum. Next base: position 154,500,058 of record NC_135499.1, on the reverse strand, counting down.
TCTATCTATTCACGCTAGCTATCGCTAAAGCAGCTAATGTGCAGTTCATTCTAAATTTAATTAAACATAAGGTTTCAGATTTGATTTAAAGTGTTTCTTTCCAATTTACACAAATCCCTAACATCTCAATTGAAACCGCTATGTCAAGCCATTTTTGTCGCGACCATGCAGGCCCTGTCATGTCCCTGAGTTTCTCCCATTTATCGTGTGCAGAAATTTGCTTAAGTATTCATTTCTTCCGCGCACCATAATTGACTTTAATGACCTGGCTCAAGCGGCTTCTTTTTTTCTGGCGCAAATTTTCAGTGTCTTACAATCCTGATACTAGCTTGATATTTCATTCGACATTTTTCTGACCTTTGTACAAGCGCAGGCGCATTGCTTACTCCATTTGTTCGGGGAAACTTCATCTACCGATGCATGATCACGTAACAGTTTTTGTCTTGTTGAATGTATTCTTTTTTAACGCTTGGTAAGTCGTTCTGCCATGTCATTTTTTTGTGCCTGCCTGTCTTGAACTCCCAAAGCGCTGATAAATTGTTGTATTTTGTGTGTGTATCTTCCCACCTGCCTGGTGTTTCGAGACTGCAGTTTGTTCTACATAAATCAGAAATAAATATTAACAAACGTGTTCTTTGCTTAAACGACGACTAATACTCGTGCCACACGTGCACAATAAATGACAGTAAATGCTTAAGGACGTAAAGGGACACTGTGTACGATTCCATCACTTTCGAAAAATGCAATAGTTCGGCATTTAGTGGCTTTGTTGCCGCTTGTCCGGCAGCGAAAGGTACATTTATTGATAAGAGGTTTGGACTGGAAGCTGAAAATTTTTTCCTGCCACTCGGCAAACTCAGGACTCTCTGATGACAAAGTAGCCGAAAAGTGACGTAAACTGACGTAATTGTGGACTCCGTCATTCCTGGTGGTGAGAGTGCAGCCTAGCAGCAGCCGAACTAAAAACTACCATCGGCCGGACGATGAAGGTCTCTGTGAGCCGCCGGAATCGTCGCTTCGTTTGCGTTTGCAAAGGCGTTACGATGGATCCCGCTCCCGATTCCGAAAACGAAGCTAATGCGAAGAATGCAGCCTGCACGTCAGCGACCTCAACCACACACAGTGTGTGATGTTTTTGAGGGCTGACGAGGCGGGTCCGGTTGCGTAGTCCGTGCGCCGAAGAGCAGGCAGCGTCAGCAGCAAGCCAGACTACTGGTTAGGAAGAGTGGTCTTTTTGTGGCTTGGAGTTAGCATTCTATCATTCCAAGCCACCTTCAACATCTTCTCAGTGTCCCTCTAATATTGTTAATGCCATTATTTTCGTAATTGGTGCTACACGTCCCGATTTTTTGTCATGATACGAGAGTCACGATGTCAATAACGCCTCCAAACTAGCAATACATTTTGACTGATTGTGAAAAGCGGTAATGAGCACGAAATTTCGGCAGTGTTGTCCGAATCTAAAGTAACATTTCTTGTTTTGTTATTATTTTATTCATTTGTTTTGATAATTGTTCTCATTTGTTTTGTCAGGTTCTCCAAACCTAGGACCCGTCCATATCATATGGATCATGCCCGCTATGCCCTCGTAACGTTTGCCCCTGGGGCAGAAAACCTCCGGATGCCGTTTGCTATAAAGTTGAGGGTTTGAGAATACTCCGGTTTATAGCTTACGCCACACAACCTCGTCGCTTTTCTTGAGCTGCTCACACGCTTTTAGAAGTACAGTTATGCCTAATTTGTAATTGTTTTTGATTAAACCCTGTATAGCTTTTATTTTTCATTGGCTTCTATTAGCACAGAAAATGCTTATTTCAAATATAAAAACGCATTCATTACACCGCGTAAATAAAGGACAAAAACTGAATTATCTGAATAATGAAAGGTTAGTTTGCCTTCTGTTGTTAAGCGAGCTCCAACAACATAAAACCACTTGCAGCATTTACCGGCCTCTGGGCGACACCCATTGTGCATACTGACTGTGCAAGTGAATTTCAGCTGAAAATCGGCTCTTTCTGGAACATAATTCACCGCTGCATTAATGGCAAGTAGCAATTTATTTTACAAACACTAGTAACTTAGGTACTTTCTAGGCTAACAGAAAGTCACTCTAAATGCCTGCCACAGTCAGTTTTATGGTTTGGTTTAAGGAAGCAGACAAAAAATAATAGATCAGACTTAAAATTTGCCATTGTGCCCATCACTTTTAGCCTCACTAAACAACAATTCATCCGACCATTTGGCAATTTTTTTAAGAAATAGCAAGACAAACCACTTTTGGCATCTAGTCAAAACCTTTCGCGTAGCTCTTCTTCGCCAGGGTGCGTGCAGAGGGCTCGGTACATTCATTGCTATCACTTCGCGCAGTGGAAGTCTTCTCGCCTTCGTTTCTGCTTCACTTTGTAAATTCGAGCATAATACGCGCTTCTAGCATTCAGAATGCTTAGCAAATAAAGTGTCCGTACCTGCTGTGAAACACTCTCGAGAAAATCGTTCACTGGTCAACGCCAAAAAAAGTAGACTTAGAAACGCCTGTGGCAAGAAACGTGGAAGCCGACATTCCGGCTTTGACTTCTAAGGACTCTGTACATAGGCGCATTCGGTCCGGACACGCTGTCTTGATGGGAATTGGCTCCCAGTCTATGTGCCGTAAAGGCTCTTCATACCAAATGTTCTCTATCCTCCTTATGCTTGAGTGTGGCGTAGTGCGGGTCCTTTGATGTATGCGAAGTGGCTTGAGAAACAGACTTCCATTAAAAGCTTCCGATTCTCTTTGCCTGTCTTCCTGATAACTGCTGACTCACATGACACGGAGGCTCCTACCTTGGTAAATACTCTCCAAATCTGTATCCTATGGAAACGCCTCTGCGTTCCGGTTCAGAAATTAGGCCATGCCATGTCCTCTTGAACGCTCGCTCAAGAAAGACGGGCTACGTTGTGTGCAAAAGTGCGAGAGTAGAAAGGAAGGAGCGTGGAAGGAGGCCGCATGCACCTGCAAGCATGGACAGATATTTGTATTTATGCACGTACGTACGAGGCTTGTGGAGCTAGAGTCAGTGGATTTTATGCGACAAATAGCAGCTCACTTCTCGCCGATGTTCGCACCTTTCGCGCTCCAAAAAGTCTGAGTAAAGACAGAGCCACGACGTTGCCATGAATTTGCTGAGTATATGCAGTTGTTTCCATTGGAACTGGGACACCTGCGGCGAAACCGAGTATGTCCGAATACGCTGTACGGCTCGAGATGAGGCACCACTATACATCCGCTTTACTTACTTTCTCTTAGTTGGTTTGGTTTATGGTTTACGGGGGTTTAACATAGTTGGTTTGGTTTATGGTTTACGGGGGTTTAACGCCTCAAAGTGACTCAGGCTGTGAGGGACGCCGTCGTTAATAATAATAATAATTAGTTTTGAGGGAAACGAAATGGCGCAGTATGTCTCATATATCGTTGTACACCTGAACCGCGCCGTAAGGGAAGGGATAAAGGATGGAGTGAAAGAAGAAAGGAAGAAAGAGCGCCGTAGTGGAGGACTTTGGAATAATTTCGACCACCTGGGTATCTTTAACGTGCACAGACATCGCACAGCACACGGGCGCCTTAGCGTTTTGCCTCCGTAAAAACGCAGCCGCCGCGGTCGGGTTCCGTTTTTATAGAGGCAAAACCCTAAGGCGGCCGTGTCCTTTGCGATGTCAGTGCACGTTAATGATCCCCACGTGGCCGAAATTATTCCGGAGCCCTTCACTATGGCACCTCTTTCTACCTTTCTTCTGTCACTTCCTCACTGCAATAGTTAAGGGATCCGTTCTTTAACGTGCCTCCATCGAAATTCGACCGCCGCGGCTGGGATGGAACCCGCGTCTTTCGGATCAGCAGCCGAGCGCCATAATCACTGAGCCACCGAGGCGGCCTTTTCTCTTAGTTGGGATATTGCAAAGCTGTACCTTCTGTTAATCTCATAGTCCAGAGTATAAAAAAATAAACCTCGAAGTAATTCGAACGAATGTAAACATGCAGCAATTCAGCTCATTGCCAGCACAGCGTGGCACCAACTTTCCTTCAAGAGATTTTTTCACCCTGCAGCCGACTCTATTTTCAGTCATGATATCAGCTTAGCAGCTCTCTCAGAAAACCGTCATTTAAAATTTACTTTTATCAATACTTCCCCCACGCCCTGATGCCAGCTCTGCTGAGTGGTGCGCTACTACGGATGAGGCTATACTATAAAATTTAAATTTTATCGCAAAAAGCACTTCGCTGTTTCAAGTTCTCTTCGGTTGCACCATCTTCCGGAACGTAAGCTTCAGCTTAGGGCCGCACGATCAAGGGAATAAATATTTTATAACATGTCTGCTCAAACTTGCCGCTTGAGTGCACTGGGAACTGAAACGCACGGTTTCATTATTTTTTTTTGTAATGCCATCCTTTTATTTCTCTCTCATGTGCCCCCTTTAGAAAGTTTTCCTCCATTTCGCTGCCTCCTCAATTTCATCCTCTTTTTCCTTTCTTTTTTTCTCTCCGGTGCTTTCGTGACCAATCGAGATTGAATGGTGTGCAGACTGCGCATTTCAGGAAATTTTGCTTTTTCGTGTCGTTTAAAATTGACTTTGATGCTTTGGGGGAAAGTGCTTAAAACAACGACAATGATGTCGCAGCCTGCCGCGTTTGTTCATGCTCATTTCTCAGCGAATTTAGTAAGTGACAGTTACAAGGGCGCAACCCAGCTGATATAAACAAGCGATATGTATAGAAAAGTAACAAACTTTTTTGACTTTTTTTTAATATTACGCACTTCTAACTCAATCGCATTCAAATCTATTCCACAAAATGCTGCTGTTCGCAACGTACCCCTTTCGTAACCGGTTAGAATTTGCACTGGTCTGTGTTATCGCTTCCTCTCGCTCAAGTTGAGTGAAAAAAAAAACTATAACAAAATAGCTGTCGCACCCTTTGCCATTTTTAAGAAAAACCATAAAATGTAAAATTAAGTGATTAGTTGCATTGTACAACCAGAAATTAACTGAAGTGGTACTATTTTCGTTCGCGATCACCTGTCGGATACCGCAGGTTAAATAGAGAAAGGAATAACTATTATAGAAAAGAATATAGATATCTTCCACCTACTATATAAGACAATTGGGTTCACTCAGCGTTGTCATTGTTTTCAAGCACAAAGAACACTTAGAAAACGAGATTAAAAAATGCACAGGACCGCGCTGCAGAAGCCTGGGGCTGTATATTTTGCGCTCCAAGGATTTTACTATGGGACGAAACAGGATCCGTCATAAAGGACCCAATTTCTAATGGGGCCAAGGGTTTTGCTTCCCCATTTCTTCAAAATGAACTGCAATTTGTAAATAGAACGAGGCAGGGCATCACAGGAAATGAAGCCGGAACGGGTGGTTTTCTTTTTCAGCGGCAGCCCTTTTATCGAAGCATGCAGATTCCTTATGGTCCGAATCTCCTGTATCATCTCCAGCATCGTTTTGGATGTTCACTGCAGCAAGCATAATTTTTTTCAGTGACGCTTTCAGAGTTACTTAGGTCTTTCTACGCTTTCGTTGCTTTTTTTCTCACTTTGTAGCTGTGCCAATATGATCACGTTTTTCTTGACAGACCTTGCGGTGAGCATACAAAAAATAAGATCTCAGGAATCAAAATTTTTTTCAAGGCGCAGGCTTTTTTTATTGCGACATTGAACAGCCTTTCAGCATTGTACCTGAGTGGCCGGTTTCTTCGAGTGAAATGCGTCATCATGCGGTCGCAACACTCATACGACATTTATTGGTCACTTCAAAACATGCCGAATTGCATCCGAATTTAATTTTCTCTTCACTCGACAGATTCGCTGGCACAACACAGAGAGGGATTTTTCCGAATCAGAGCAAACAGCCTTACTCTGGAATTTTAGCTCTACTATTGCAATGTACGTTCCGGACAAGTTACTACAGCAAGCTATAAACAATTTATAAGCTATCTCCAAAGCAGATATCATCAACAAAAGAAGTTAATAGAAATATAATTATTGGAAGCAAAAGTTGTCATGAAAACAGAAATTATACGACTAAAAGAAACAGGTGTCTCATAACCGTAACGAATGATGCGAATGCTCACAAGGCTGTGTCTTTAAAATGGCCGCAGGGTTTCGATGTCGTAGCCCCTGATGTCTGCATGTAGCATGCTCATTGTGGACGGGGTAGGTGCGCAGAGTGGTTAACGAGATGCGCTGGTCGCATGAGATGCTGCTGTATATCGGGAGAAGTACATCACACAAAGAAACGACGAAAGTGTTTAAAGCCAATCAAAGCCAAAAGCGTTTGGAAGAGGCACCGAGCTTCGGAATCCCACTACTCTCCCAGTCAGAGCAGTTTACGGCACGGTCAAGTTGCTGATCTGTACTTTTGAGTGCGGAAGTAGTGCTCATAATTATCTAAATTAGAAATAATTTTGGGCTATTCATTGCGTCATTTTTTACCATTTCTAATGAGCCTTCTCTACAACCGTAGTCGGTTGGGGAACAGCCATTTAAATGCAGTTAAGTGATGTTCGTGATTTGAAGGTTAGATAGATCATAGAAAGGTGAGAAAATTCTTCACGTACTCTCACTCTCTACGTTTTCGCAAAAACTAGCATGACAGGGTTGTAAGGTCTTCATGATAAAAATTTAAGCACGCTCACATTGTACATTTGGCAGGTCGATCTCAGTGCCTTGAGTGTGAGCCAAATGAAGGTGCACATCAGTAGCGTTTCTTCCATTACAGAGGCAATAAATTCACTGTAAAAGTCGAATCTCCTTTCTTGTGAGCATTGCGGCAAAGACATTACTTCGGTTCCCTATGCGGCTGTTTCTCAGTAACCGTCAATAAACAAACACCACGCCGAAATGCTCACTGTTAGACCGTTCACGCAGACGTTCTTTTTATTCATCTGCCAACAACCGAATGCTTCTTGCTTCTGCACGTCGTGTCCGCCTGCTCTGCTCTTGCTTTGTTGACCTTAATGCATTTCATCTGATGCGTTGGTCTTTTTTACTTAGCGGAATAAAAACTATCCTGCGGAGAGCGTCAGTCGGCGGTGTAGTTGCCTGAGGACGCAAGAATTCTACTGCGGTGGGTAAACCTATTCGTGTCGTTGTTTGCACAGCTTCAAAGCCAAACGTGCATGGCCTCTCGAATCCCTGTGGAAGTCAGCATTTTCGCAGGAACCATTTGCATGAGAATTCCTTCCCGGAATGAACGCCGTTCTCTGTTCTCTCAGGATACGCTTGGGACGCCTCGCCATTCGAGATGTATTGCTTTGATGACAAAAAAAAGAGAACAAGAAGCTTGCTCGTTAGAATAACGCTAATCTCAGTTGTACGCGCCTGAGATCGAAAGCAATGTATTGCGCTCAATTCTAAACCATGTTGCGTCCTTACCGTGGAATTCTGCCTTTCCGGGGAGTGTAGCATTTATTTTTCTTTTTTTTCTCGCGGCGTTTTGATTTAGGTAATCGACAACAGCGGCATTTACTCATGTGCTCAGAGAAATTTTCGTTTTTTGTTAGGTTGAATAGAATTGATATGGTTTTAAGTTGCAATTGCGATTAAACTCTTTCTTAAAGCTAGCCTAATTCCTCATTATCTCTAGACAAGACAGCTTCTTTTCAATTCCATGCATCCGTCCATGCCTGAAACACGTTTCTTAAGGGTAATTTGATTTAAGCCGCTGCGGCGGCTGAGTGGTTGTGGCGCTCGGCTGCTGACCCGAAAGACGCGGGTTTGATCCCGGCCGCGGCGGTCGAATTTCGATGGAGGTGAAATTCTAGAGGCCCGTGTATTTTGCGATGTTAGTGCACGTTAAAGAACGCTAGGTGGTCGAAATTTTCAGAGCCCTTTACTACGGCGTCTCTCATAGGCTGAGTTGCTTTGGGACGTTAAACACCCATAAACCAAACCAAACCTAATTTGATGTTCATTGCCGACCATTGCAGGCAATTTCAGATAGTGCTGTGGTACCATGATATGCATCTTTAGCTGAACATATTTTTCACACAAGGTGGAAATGTCTGCTTAACACCATACTGAATCATTTTCTCACGACTTTTTGAATCATGCCCTAAAGCGCATCTTCCGCTTTCCGCCCAATTTCCTTCACGCCTACAATTCACAAGCTTTACGAACACAGTCTTCCAACTATCTTGTCATGCTGGTCGGAATCACGTGATTGTCATTCAGAATCCCAAACCTGTTTCCGTTCAAAAATTGAGACGAACTGCGAACGATGTTGCGGCTTTAGCTGCTGACGTACTTCATCATTCCCCTCAGAGTCACCTTTTCCGTACCGTGATCGCGACGGGCATTACTAAATCGTATTACAGCATCATTCATTCTGTTAGTCTTCTCCACCTTCAAACGTTTGGCCTCGTGCACCGGTTTTTTTTTCTCTTCAATCATTTTTGTTTTCAGCAAACCAAACCTTCAGTGTGCGTGCCCACACGAAGCGCTTTGGTTACGCTATCTTCATCGGAGGAGTGCCTAAAGGCTCCGTTCTCGCACTGACATCGTTGTTGTTGTCAGTTTTTCTTGTTCGAACCCTCGAAAACCTCCCTTATATTCGCGTTCTTGCTTACAGAGATGATATTACTTTATAGCCCCGTAACCAAGATGCGTCTATCGAACAGTCGGTCTTATTGCTCGAGCTAGATGCCTTAATATCTCTCCCCTCTACTCTGCGTCTTACCCTCTAGAGTACTAAACCATGTGTTATTGCAAATGAAAAGAAAGCCTGCTTAAGGAAAGCCTCCCCTTTTAGTTTTCCAGTACATTATTTCTCTATCCTCGTGGTAGAAAAAGTTTTTTTCCTAGGTCTTCTCTGTCCTAATTCTGGGACTGGCACCCCGTGGCTTAGCCAACGGTACATCATGTCACGCCTTAGCTTATCCGCTGCATAGGTGCACCTATGGGCTCTGGCGGCGCGCGCGCTCGTACGGAAAGCAAGCTAGCGCCCTCTATCATACTGCCACAGGTCGTATATGAGGCGTAATTTAATCGCCTCTCTCCATGACAGTGTGACTCCCTGAAAGCTATCAATCGTGACTCTGTGCGCGTAGAACTTATTCGCACTGTTGCATACATACCCGTGTTTCAGAAGTACGCTTAAATGCACTCAAAATGCACTTCGATGATCCATAAATTCACTCAGTGAACTTCTGAACTGGCGTGAGGCAAACAAAGCTCGTTAACAGACCTTCCAATTTCATCGTTTAAGGAATAACTCTCTGTGATTGTGCTGTCAGCTTACTGACAATCACTGCAGGTTTCCTCGCCGGTATTACGTGAGCCTCCATCTGAACAGTATATACGCCGATGCTTCACAAACTGCACACCGGTGAAATATCGCTGTCGTGCAGTCCCTCCCACCTTTATCTGAACTCTCGCACGCCATTTATTGTGGATACGTGCAGCCCTGTGACATTAGACCTTGAAGAGATGTACAATGACACTGCTTCTCTTCCGGTCGTCCCCACACTCTAGATAGTTCAACTGTACACCGACTCTCTCTAAGCTCTTGAAGAGCTTAAGGTTGTTCGTTGCGTATTACAAATGGCAGGACTAATTCATCAAATCCCCACAATGTACCCCTGTTAAGTGGGCATACGCTAGATTCGCGACCATGCTCACGATCCGCATACTATTAACGTGGGTTCTATGACCTGCCTTGACACCGCAAATGACCCTCCAGCTTCCCTGCTTCCCCTAGATCCGTCCTTGGCGCATGTATACGATTCACGAGTTCTGGGCGAGCGAAAAAACGCTCTAATTCCTCCGCTTTCGATCCCTCTCCCCCGTCGTCTTAAGAGGTACGAGGAGGTATCCGGACGGCGAATTCGTGTACGGGTGGCTTTTACCCATCTATCTCTCGTCAGTGACCTGGCAAACAGATGCCATCAACTGATGAGTGCCCTCACTGTGCCGCATCTGCGTGATGGGCGAAACTAGTGAACGTGGCCAGCCACCACTAATTTGCGAAACGCTTCCTCAGGTGGTGGCCCTGTGTTGGAGTCGTGATGGTAACTTTGAAAAGTCGACCACAGATAATCGCTACTTCGGCAACCTATGCGGTTCGCTGAGAAAAACTGATCTCTGCGTCTTCTTTCTTCCGCATTCCCTCCTCTCTTTCTCAGTCTATTCCTTTTGCCGCACTTCTCCATTTAAAAGGATGCAGTGAACGAAATAAAGAAAAAATGCTTAAAAATAAAGAAGAAAAGGAAAGTAAAAATATATCGAGTTTCGCGTGTCTATTCGCGCAATATTGTAATTTAGCGCTGCATTCTTCATTTACAGTGAGCTACATTTAACTTATGGCATGCTTTTGGCCGCAGCATAGTATCCTAAATTCGTCATTTTTCATACATATATGAAAGAAACCAACAGTCGATTTGCACGTTAATGCGCAATTGGCTGCCTCTTCTTTCAAAAAATATTCCTGAAACCAATGATGACTCCACGGTCTACGCAGGTTCCTCTATGGACCGAATCTTAGGCTGACTAGTTTTAGATTATGAGGCTTAATGATCTTACGGTGAGCAGGTTGTATTTTTCGAGAAACTTCTCTGGCGCTCTTGCGCTGATATGATACGAAATAAAACTCTTATGAGCCCACAGAATTGAGGCGGGCAGATGTTATTTAGGACCGCTTCCAAATCCTGTTCAACATCCAGAAGTGCTGCTAGGTGCAAAACTTCTTTAGTCTTTGATCGCCAGAAATGAGAGCTTAAAAATTGGCGGCTCACACTCACAACCGAGGCTGGCATAAATTATGCCTACAAATGGTGTTCAGCAACCTGTGTTGAGATCGGCATTTTGGCAGAAATAAAATTGAATATGTTTTTTTATCAAAACCTTCCTCACTGTGATGTAAGAAAAAATGGCATACGGTTTTAACGAGGTTAAACCGAGTAAACGTGCGAAAAAATATGTGTAGCCTATTTGGCTTATGGTTGTGTTTTTTTCGGTTGTCGGCACGTCTGGCGACGATTTTACTCACGTTAAGCTCTAGTCGAGGTTAGCTGATGGAAGTTGTTGAAGACGGCGATGTGCAATGCACAGCGCGAGTGTGTATTAGAGTTTAACACGAGGCGTGGTCGGCTGTCGCAATAGCATTGTGCATTGTTGCAGTGGCAGTGCATTCGTGCAGCAGCCAGACAATTTTATAAGACGAAATGAACGTGTGGCTGGCTGATCACAACGTCGCCAGATGTACATTGTACATTGATGTACATTGTGTACATTGTGGTTTGCGTGTTCTTTTGGTTTTTCCTTGTTACTATGCATTGGTTGTTGCTTTTGCGAAATATCGTGCCATGCAGCAGCCCGTTAATAAAAACAAAAGCAACTGCAGTAGCGAGAAAAGCTGATTTGTGCACGTGGTCTCGGGTTCAAAACCCAGTCGCGGCAATATTTATTCAATCTCTGCATGGGCTGTTGCTGTGCTAGGTTTGGCCAAGGTCGCCTTCAAGGTCATCATCGAATTGGGTAAGCTGGCACGAACTTATTCCACACTTCACCGAGCTTCCTCCCATTGGCAGCAGCTTGCGCGACGCTCTTTCAAGCTAACCCGAGCTTACCGGAGTTACTTCAACGCTTCACACAAGATTCTTAGTTGGGGCCGCGTTAAGTAGTGTTTTCTCGCTACATAAGAAATGAGTATCGGCTGGTTGCACTGAATGGTGGTAATGAATTGGTTCGACAAAAAGCATGCTAGTTCATCGTCGCTGGCATTCATTTACGCGCATCGTCTCTGCGGGAGATCTAATAATGGCTGTTTCTGCAGCACACCGTTCTAAGCGAAGGTATTCTCGGCGAAAGATGGTTTTGTGTGGTGTGGTTGGTGTGGTGTGGTGTGGTGTGGTGTGGTGTAGTTTGGCATGGTATAATGCGGTACGGTGTGGTACGGTTTGGTCCAGGCCGGTAAGGTACGGTACGGTATGATACGGGGCGGTATGGTATGGTATGTTATGGTATGGTAGGTATGGTATGGCACGGCACGGCGTGGTATGGTACGGTATGGTATGGTATGGTATGGTATGGTATGGTATGGTATGGTATGGTATGGTATGGTATGGTATGGTATGGTATGGAGCGGTGCAGTGCGGCGTGGTGCGGCGCGGTGCGGCGCGGGACGATGTGGTGTGGTGTGGTGTGTGGTGTGGAATTCTATGGTGTGAAGTGTGGGGTGTGCGGTGTGGACTGGAGTGGAGAGGAGGGGCGTGCTTTCTATGCTCTTTTCGCGTGTGGTGCTATGTGTTTTGTTCTCTTCTGCGTTGTGGACTGTATCATGTGCTCAGTTTTATCTTGGTTTGCGTGGTGTGTGCAGACTGTTCCGTTGAGTACTCTATTATATTGTGTGCTGATTTGTGTGGCGCGGCGTGCACGGCTTGAGTTTTATTTTTATTTATATTTATTTATACAAAATACCTACAATGCCCCCATTGGTGCATTGTTGTAGGGGGAATCATCATAAAAGCAAGAGACGGAATTTAGGCAAATGAGGATGCTACATTCTCAGAAAATCCACAGAGGAAAGGCAAAAATGACGTTTAATGTGCCGAAGGTGCACATGGGATATCAGGAATGTCGTTGTGGATGAACCCGGATTCATTTAGACTTTCACATACACCGACCTTTCACGCAGCACAGGTGGTCTAACATTTCGCCCCCAGCAAATTGTGGCCGGCCTTGATTCGATCGCACGAGTGCGTTCTCGGCAACAGATGGCGTTAGTAACAGCGCCTCAGCGGCAATTTCGGCGAATAAGTGGGTTTAGGCCACACTGTGAAACTCTGGGCCTTTTGTTGAGATTACCGAGAATGGAAGGACGATGGCAAAGCCAAGAGGCGCTGTGAATGATTTGCTCAACTCGAGGTGGCGCCAGTTCGTAAGATGACCAGGTAAGCATGAGGTTTATTTAAGGTATTTGTGATCACTGTGTGACGTTTATTTTTCTTTGATTTCTAATATATTTCATCGCCGACTGAGTCAGGTTGGCGATATCAAGAAAGAGGACGTGTTGTGGCAATTTTTATGACGACGGTTCCGGTACGGAAAAGCATGGCAGTTGAAAACTCAGGCAGAGTTGTTTGGATTCATAATACTCCTTTCTTCCGTTCCGTTCATAGGGTGTGCTTCTAAGACAGTTATCCTAGCTTTAAGCAGATGCAACTTAAGAAGCGTTTTAAATGGAGAAAACTACACAAATGAAGTAGCAGATATTGCCGCACATTCAGCACTTCTTTGCAGCTGATTATACAGTCTACATTGCCAACGCGGCACTTTGCACAGTTTTGCAAGTTTGATTTATTCTTCGTGTTCTTTATGTCATGACACCCCTCTTTAGCGAACATTTTTCACTCCTACAGCTGGTAGAGAGTAAAATATTAAATAAATGAATTTGAAATTATAGCATCACCTTAACATAGTGATGCGGACACAGAAAAATATATTCATATTTTCAAAGATGGTGATATAATACAAGATCTAAGCAGTGCTTATCAAATGCACAAAGTAAAAAATGTGGCCAGAATCTGAATAATCTCAGAAAGTGGTACAAAGGCATGAAGGCCGTTTAATAGTTTCAGTGTTCAGTTGAAATGGCAGAGGAGGGCAACAGTATTCTTCCTTGGAACCGCCGAATTTATAAAGGCGCGTGCACGCATGCACAGACACGCGCGCGCACACTCAAGCCCGCATGAGCAGAGACAGGAGGGACATTTCTTCTAGCGTACATGCATATATTATGCGCGCTCCGAGTATTTAAGCGGACCGCCTTTTTTATAGTGGTCCGTTCGTGCGCAAAGTAAACATACACACTGCTTGGATTGAGCCAGAGCGATGGAAGGACTAGCATTGACCACAATATCCCGTAGCCACAGCGCCATAAACTCCTAAACCGCTCATCCGTGTGGCGATGAAAGGAGGCAGAAGCCGGCTTTTCCTCCTGAACGGCCCGCTATTCCTCTTTCAGCTTTGCTAGTGCGCAGTTTTTTTTCTGCGTTTCTTGCCGTCAGTTTCCACTCTGCGGGACGCTAAGCGGCGCTAAGCCGCATCGTAAATCATCTGGCGAACCCGGCCGAAATTCTGCGAGGGCTCCTGCTACCACTGTGCGGGAGAAATCTGACCGCATTAAACGCGACCTCCGGGTCATAGATCTCAACCGAAGGGTCTCTCAACATTGTTCCGCTGAACCTGTTTTTACCGTTTTTTTCTTCTCTTTCCTTCTTAAATATACACTGATGATAACCTCGCGTGATTCTGATTCATAGGCAAAAATTCATTGCGTGGCTATTTGTGACTATACTAATGTTCAGCAAGAAAACACGTATAGATTCGGAGACAATTTGATATTAAAATCATGAACATATAACTCTTTACCGCAAACCATTCGTTTCGCCTGCCGCTCGCTCTTTCTCATTTTAAAATGCTTGCTCTTTAAGTAAAGGTTCCCGGCCAACGACATTTCATCTTCATTGTTGTCAAAAACTGTCCACGCAGTGAAGAGTTACCGGAAAGAAATGTGACCACACGGGTGCGCGATACGGTGACAACCTCATGCCTTGCTCTAACTTCCCCAAAACAAACGGAGCGAAGGTTATCGGGAAAGGCATGTTTTGTTCATAGCCGTTTTGCGCCCATGCAGTCGAGTATGACTGGAGAAATTCAAGCAAAGGGCAGGGCTGAAGCCATGGGGTGGGGACCGACCTGCGTATTACCAGTTGTAAAATCGTCGTTCAATTTCTTATTTTTTCTGATAGACTCATTTAAGCGTAGCGCTTCTTCTGCAGCACAAACCCTGTCTATTGTTTTCGAGAAATGGTGGCAGTAGACAACGGCTACATTGGGGCCCTGCTAAGCCTAAGACGCCCCTGCTAATCGATTCACGCCGAACCACTATGAGCGCGTGTCTTTTCAAGTGAAAGCGCTGGCGAAGTGTCACGCGCTCAGAAAGTAGATTACTTGGGGTACAAGGTTTGCGCTTCGGACCGCGAGAAAAACTATGTGTAGAGAGGAAAGAGGCAGAGATTTTTTTTTCCCCGTCTAAAATTACCCTAATGGATTTTAGATGAAGCCGCACGGGTAAGGGCGTCCGCTCAGTGGAGCTTAGCGGTGCTCGCAAGACTCATTATTCTGGTCCCTTCGGTGTTTCTTGCCAAATCTCAGGATGGACAGAATAGTGTCTCTGGGGAAGCTGTAAAGGGGAGACCAACCGCACCATGCGTGGACGAGTCTCCTCCGCAAATGTCCTCCCACAGCAGACAGTAGCGTTGCTCCCAGCGGTTACCCAGACGCAAGCGACTCGGCAGAACGCACGTTGCCAAAACATACGCCTTTTGTGTAATGATGAAACAAAGCACAGTAACTGTCACTTTTGGGGTCCAGCTGTCAGGTTCAAAAATACATGTAGGTGCAAAACTCTGGGCGTAGCTGCGGCAGAAATGCATTCTCACTGATTGATCGCATATTCGGCTATTTTTGATGTCTGTAGAAATAGCGCATACCACGACAGGGCATTAATTAAATTCAATTATGTTTGTTTACTAGATATTTTTAGAGGCTTTCCTGCATAAAAGCTGCTAGGGCAGTTTGATTAGGCTCAGTAAACCACTGCATTTGTTTGTGGCTGAGTTTGAAAAAAATCATTTATTTCAGAGCGCTAGCACTTATACTCCTTGACTTTGTCTCCTGTTCTATCTACTGCTTCTTTCCACATCATCGGCCTTTTCTTTTAAGCTCAGCTCGATAAGAGGGATTCCGAATCCTCCTTGCTTCGTGGCTATGTATAGAGTCTGGGTTTTAAGTTATATGTTTAGTCCTAATTCATATCCATGTGAGGCTGGACGCGGATTATTACGCAGCTAAGCTCTGCAGTGCAGACGCAGAAGTGCTGTAGACTAATAAATATTACCTGGAAAAAGCGACATATAAGTACGTACACACAGAACGGCGCTGACTATCAACTTTTTTGTTCCCGTAGAACTAGGGGCGATATGTAGCCTAACAAGTGCAGATGAAAAAAAATCACAGATATCACAAATAGCAGCTCTTATTAATCTACAGCAAGATAAAAAAAATTCTGCAAAAAGTGCTGTCGTGAACGACGGTCTTAAAAGAGCTATCTGTGTGTTCTTTTCTGCGAACTACTAATCAACGTTTGTCTTATTTTTTCTATTAGCCCAGCTTTTGCTTTATTTTTTAATGTGCTTTGGCTCCCCGAACGCTTCTTTGTCTTTTATGTTTTAGAAGGGAAAGTTCAAAGCTATTACGAATTTATCATTAGTGAGAGGAAAAGCGAGAAAGTAAAATTCATCCAATGCCTGAAGCGAAACGCTCGCGCTTAGAAAGAAACAGAAGAGAAAGTTTTAGAATTGCTCATAAGGAAGCGAAAGCGCCTGAAAACCGCTTCGAGGAAACAGATAAATGGTGGAAAAAGACAAGAGACAAACAGAAGTGCACCACACCGAGTCTATGTGGCGCATGTAATATAGAAAGCAATAACGAAAGGTCTTAAAGGAGAGATAATGTAGGCAACACAAGACATTTTAGTCTCAATCTAAAGGCTAACACACTTGAATCTATAGGCTAACATATATTTTTACTTCCTGATTCAAAGGCAGATTGCCGGAAGCTTTCGAGAACTACGACTAAACTTTCAGATTGAATACAAATTAATATAGACAAGAAAACAACATCGAGCCAAGTAAAAGAAAAAAACTAGGCCTCGAAGGAACCGATAAATCAACTGGTATATCTTCGGCTAATTACTGAAGCCAGTGTACTATTTAGCTGGTGTTTAAGTAGTGAATAAGATGTTATAAACCTTAATAAAACACGCATGAGAGGGGCCAGAGGGGCAAAGAAACCATGTCGTGTTAATGGTTTCTGATCACGTGTGTGGGCGATTACCTGCCAGGCGTGTGCATAGTACGGAAGAATGAACCTTCGGAACTTCCTTACTACACATACAAGTACCAGTAAAAGAAAAACACGCAGGTAAAAAATTCAACGTTAAGGCCAAGTTGGCTGCAAATGGCCATGAAAATAACGACTGTGACTGTTCGAAAGTGAAAGAGATAAAAATTGTATGTTGTGTTGTGTTGTGTTGGGTTTAATGGCACATAAGCAGCTAAGGCTATTATGCGCCAAGCTCAAGGTATAGATGAAAACTTTCAGTTATGTGTATGGAATACGGATTAGATGGTAATTCTTATACTCCACCTTAGCTGCGCTTCCCGGTGCCGCTCTGCTTGCGTATGTCGAGAATATTGCTCCAGAAGCTGTACGCAGCACTTCTCTCATTTAGGCATAATAAATGGGTCTCGCTGGGGTCTTTACCTGGTTTAGATATCTGGTAAGCAGTGGCGAAAGCGTCTTATTGCTGTAGTGCGGTCGACATTATCTTGCGCTCCTCTTTTCTTACGTTTGCCATCTCCCGGTCACGAAAACAAACTCGTTTCGGGACAATCGACCCTGCCCGATCTTTAGGCTCCCACCTCTAAACCTCAAAATTATTTTATTTTGGTGTTTAGCTGCTGTTAAATAATGTTATGGCCGTGTGGATTTTGATTATTGTATTAGCGCCATGATTCCAGTGCAGGCAGAAGCGAAAAGATCGTAAAAAATGGTGCCGTAGGCCTGTTCTTTAGAGCGTGCGAATATTGCTTCAGCACGTCAAGATAGAACTTATTAAATACAATATATGTCATGCTCATGTTCAAAGTATACGAATGCGAAAGCGTTACTAATCCCATTGCGAGAAAAGCCGGTGGTGTCTACTGTACTCGCAGGTGGTACAGAAAATCCCGGCGATGGCAATAGAGTAACGTCCCCAAGCGACCGTGTGACGTTCACAGCGAGACGAGCGCCACCACTTTACATATTCTTTTGCATGTCTTTCGTCTGTATGTACTAATTCGATGGAAGGAAACGCGAACAATCCAGCGCCAACACTCTCCGCTGTTTTAATTCCTTTTTCACCGTGCTTTTATTTCGGTGGTAGCAAAAAGATCCTAGACTCGTCCATGGTACACTCTTGGACGACTGACTCTACCGTCATTTTTGTACCGCCCAGGTGAAATCGCGATAAAAATAAATTCCAACAGTGGGGCGTATTGCCGCCGGGTTGTTCACTTCTCTTTCCATCGAGGTAGTACCCGCCACTGGCCTTCCACCATGTTGGGCCAGTTTTCCCGATATTCGTACCAAAATTGTGACGCAACCGTTTGTATCATACAGTGTCATACGATTTCTGGGTGTAAATAGATTACATGAGCCAGTCAAGTTGGAGGCTATAGCTTGCGACAGAGATTCGAACCGACGACAAACCATCTTCAGTTCTGTGTCTTTCCACATTTTTGTATTAAAATTGTGATGCAACCTTTTGTACAGCGTTCCATGTGGTGTCATACGCGCGTGTGTATGTGGGTGGTGCGTGCCTGGGTGTGAGTGGGTGCTAATGCTCCCAGGAGCATTATTGCTTTCGCATTTCCACATGTGGGCTGTCTATTTTTTGTTATTTAGTAGCTCTTTGTTATAAAAGAACCAGTACCGCTTCATGAAAGCGTAACCAGCAAGAAAAGTGGAACCTTTTCCTTTGGGAAACAATTACATTTCCTTACCAAGACTCTAAAATTAATTGAAACGACTCGAATAGCTCGCATTCTGTGGTTTCTGCTAAGCCTTCTTTTTTAACTTTGAAGATTAAGGGCTTCATTGCACATACCTGGGCTGGCAAAGACGTACAGGTATCCTACGCTGCCTAGGGGGCGCTGCGAAGGCGGCTCTTAAAGGCTCCCTCTATGTTTTGCGTCGTATACCCTTAGCTTTCAGTTGTTCTGCGTTACGGATTAAAAAAAATTCAAGACGCGGAAAATGGTTTCATAGTTTTCACGCTGCAAAAAAGGCCAGCTACAATGCAAGGCTGAGTAAGCACCGAACGTGCAAGAATTCAGCGGCGAAATCTCAGTGCCCTGCCACATGCAAGTAATGCAAGTGTCATACGAAGTGGAGCTTCTCAAAGGCTTTATCCGTGAGTAGGTACAAGGACGTGAAAAGGCGGAAGTTTAACCAATACGCACTAGTGTAACAGTGACAGGCGGCAGAAATTCCCAGTGTCAGGCGCAAGCGTTGTTGTTGCGACTGCAGAAAGAATGAAAAAGAAAGTGCATAGGACTGTCCACTGGCTCACGCTGAGCTACAATCGCTGCCACGTGAAGACAGTAGGAGAGTTAAAAGAGGTGTGAGAGGAAAGACTGAAAGACAAGACGTGCGTCTCAAAAACCGCGTCGTGCTACAGCTCACGACCCTTTGCAGCAGGCGGGCTCTGTGCTTCGTTCACCGCACGCTCCCCAAGTTTTCTTCCAGGCGCGCTCAAATTTGCTGACTGCAAGCGGATCAATGATACCCGCAACGTGCGCTGTTGGCAAATATTAAGTTAATATGTGCTTTTAGAAACTCAAAAATGATACATAAAGCTCATGTTGTAACGTCTGAATCGCGCCGCAGCGCAACCTCCGCGATCTCATTGTTAGCGTGCACATTTCAGTAGCGAAACGCGGGAACTGCTGCTCAGTTGTTTAATCCATTAAGTTTGTGCCTCTATAACTCCAGAGCCTCCTTCGGTCATTTCTGGTTCTTTAGCGCACACAGATATCTGAAGCATGGGACACTTTTTTGTTTCGTACCTCGCAGAATGCTACCGCTGCAGCTGGGTTATCGAGCCACGAGTGCGGCAGATTTTTTCTCTTGCTGTTCCGGCTTGGTCAATTATTGAAAATGAGAAGAAATCGAAATTATTAACTGAGTTAATTTCTGCTTCACAAACCACTCTTATGTTGTTGCTTGTCGAAGTAGTTCTTCGTGTCACGACTAGTGAACAGAGTCGCCTCATGGAAAATTTATTTTATGGCTGCAACTTAACTCGCCTTGGGAGCTCGCTCTTCACCATGTTTAATACTGGGGTACGGCAGAACAGCCAGCATAGCGCAAACGTTGCTTCTATTCAATGATTTCAATGAAGTGTGTATATCTGGTGCACTCGCTACTCTGTTGCTTTCGGGCGGCTTTTAAGAAAAACGGCCGGGTCGAACGTTGGGATTGAGGCCTCCTGACTCGTGTCAGCTTAGGATGTAGCAGAAGCTGCGGTGGCAATGTTTTTTTTTTTTTAACCCTGAGTGCTGCTCAGCCAGATAGACCCCGCGGATTCCTCCGGCTTTCGACATTTTGCCGTAAGGCACGCAGAGCGTCTATTTTCGAAACGGCTCACAGTGTGGTCTATGATAAGTTACCAGTCTTTTTGCGCTTAGAAAAGAACGAAAACAGCTCCAGTAGGTGCTGAAATTGAGCTACATAGGCGCTGCAGCACAGGCGGTGGGCGACTGCTACGGCAGAGATTTTTTGCCCCCCCCCCCCTCACGAGGCGACGCTACTATACTTTCAAAACTCCAAAGCAGGCGGCTTACGGAGGAGTGCTATATTTCTGAACCGGCCGTCATTTCCACGACAGAATCCGAAGGTGTCTTTTAAATGCTATAAATTTATTCTTAATTATGCCGTTCTCTTGAAATATTTTTTGTGTTTGTGGACGTTCCATGGAAGAAAGGTGGCTTATGCCAAATGGTCTCACTTTTGCGATTTCCTTTTCAGGCTAGTTCCTGTTACATTAGATTGCGAACAACAATTAGTCATTAACTTTCATAGCGTCAACGTTCTAAACTATCTAAATTGAACATGGGGCTGCGCTCGTTTTGTTTCTGCTTTGCCGTGTCCTGTTGTTTCACTGTAGCTTTGAATATGGTTGTAAACTTTCTAATACCCTCTGACTAGATTTTTATAAATATTGTATATATGAAAACATTATTCTCAAAAAGAGTAGCTATATAGGCAGCAGACAGGGCAAAACACACAAAATACTAAAGACACAAAACTGAGTGCGTCCCAGAAGATAACAAAGAGGGTGTCCACTATGAAAGATTGTTGTTCCAATGTCTTGCTAATATGAAGTGACTCGCATTCTCTGTGAGCTCGCGAAAATGATTGTCACTTTGTGTTTTTTTATTGCTTTATATTTTTCGCCGTGTCTCGCGCCTATATTGCTGCTGTTTGTGCGAATAATAAATCAATTGATAGTATGCGCTTTGGTGTGTTTTGTCGCGCTGCTAAAATGTGAAGCAGTAGTGGTTGTGGTTTTCGCTCAACTCTTCATAACGAGCTAGCCATACAAGCATCCGAACGTGCATACTTCTAAGGCGTGTGGCGCAGAACTAATTACCTCTCGCCATGGGCGCTGAAGATAGTTTGCACGGATTGGATCAAAATACTTGATGCAGCTAGTGTCCTCGCCATCAGAACTGTCATGAGAGCTTTGGAATGTTATCCGATGCTTGAGACGTTGAGGAATTAGGGGACCCCTTCAGGCACTGGTTAGTGCCTTTTTTTCCGGCTCGTAACATTTTTTTTTCTGTAAAGTGAAAACTAAAATGTTCTAACATACAAACATAAGTAAGGAAGCTAACTGTTCTGAGAAAGCGCTGCGAAGTTAGAGAAGAAATTCCACAGTACTAGGAGAACACGCTTTTTTTTAGATGTGCTTGATTCTGGATTTCAAATTCGCAGCCCACTATAAAGCAGCACGGCGCTGATATAGTTATTGTCACGTGCCATATCTGCTCCAATTATCTGTTCGCAGTGTATAAATACGCTTGCAATCTACTTAGAGAAATTTACCGCCGCACTGGCTCAGTGGTAATGACGCTCGGTTACTGACCCGAAAGACACGGGGTCGATCCCGGCTGCGGTGGTCGAAATTCGACCACCGCGGCAGGGATCGACCCGGCGTCTCTCGATAGAGGCGAGATTCTAGAGGCCCGTGCACTGTGCGATGTCAGTCTGCGTTAAATAACCCCCGCTCGTCGAAATTTCCGAAGCCCTTAACTACGACGTCCCTCATAGCCTGAGTCGCTTTGGGACGTTAAACCCCCTCGAACCACAAAACACACCTGCTTGGAAAGAGAGGCAGACTTGCTGCAGTGAATGGTGAACTACGTTGATCGGAACTCCGGCATGTATGTCCTAAACGGGACACGTTTTCCTAATAGAGCCTCTTCGACGTTCTATTACGCCATGTGCGACCGCTTCTAGCTCTTGAAAAGCGTACTCATCATCATTAACATAATTTTATTAATAATTTTATCTTCAGAGGACAACCGGATCGTCCAATAATTTTCAATCAGCCCAGCTTTGCGATGACCTCAACAAAATTATCATATACTCATTAAAAATACTTTCAGAAGCATTGTTTGTATAACTAACACAACAGTGCTTTTTATTGTACAGACCGATGTAGTTCTTTAAACAACACGGTGGAAGGCAGAGGCAGAGATGTGCACACGTGCTCTGAAGTTCACTTAGAAAAGAAGCTTCAAAGAGCGTTCATGCGTTCTCACTGTCGTATGGTTCGCGCTGGAACTCAAGGCTTCAAAACTGTCCAAGCAACCGCCAACAAACCACTCACTTTACTTACAACACTTGACTTGTTCTAATATGTTGTAAAATTATATAAAATTATCATATTTAGCTAAATCACTTCAGAAGTGCAGGCATCGCAGTGCAAGTGCACGTTGTTGGCTAATGACGGAATGCCACGTCACAATAGAAGTTTCTACCGAGAGTTCAGGCACAACGCAGTGGAGGGCACAGAGTTCTGAACGAGGAAGTATAGTAGCTAACTCGGAATCCGTCGAAACATTTTCGTTTAAAAGCATTTCTTCAATCTACCTCGCAAAGTGAAATATTTGAAGCATGAGGATACGGTTTATGGTTTATGGGGGTTTACGGTCCCAAAGCGACTCAGGCTATGAGGGACGCCATATTGAAGGACTCCGGAAATTTAGTCCAGCTTGGGTTTTTTAACGTGCACTGACAACGCACAACACACGGGCTTCTAGAATTTCGCCTCCATTGAAATTCCACCGCCGCGTCCGAGATCCGATTCGCCTCTAAAGCATGAGGATACGGTTAGGATATTTTTGATCTTCTATGAATTGGCCTCGCTGTGCATTTTCAGAGCGGCGGGTATAAAAACGTAAATAAATAAGGCTGTCTTTGCTCTGGGGCCCTAAGAAGAATTTGAGAAGTCATTATCCCACGGTTCAGCTAGCACGGCTTTCACATTAGTCGGAAAAGCCTCTGCAGAAGAGGTTTTGCGCTTCTGAAAATTGTAAAACGTGAATTCTGTTTGGCTAGTTGTATCTCACTTATAACATGATCTCCTCTACTGGTAAGTGTGCTCCCTGAAAGAAATGAACGTCGAATGAGTTCAAAGCGAAGATCATCAAATACCTTTTTTTTTCCGTATGTTGCGTCGCACGCCCAATCCAGTAGTTTCTCACGGACGGTAGCCTTTACCAAGAAGAATTTATTCTTGTTCACCCAGTGAACTGGGAAAAGCGCAAAGAAAACGCGCATATGTTTTACTAGCAGATGTGTTCATTTTTCCCAAGATTCAAAACTGCGCAATAGACCGGAATGCGGACGCGTATAGCAACGAGACCACGAGCACAGACAGACCTCCAGGTGGCAAAACAGATCAGCAATAGCTAACAGTACTGAATCTTTGAGGGGGGAAAAAATTGAGAATTGGTTTTTGAGGAACGGAAATGGCGTAGTAATCGTCTCACATCCCCGTCGACACCCGAACCGCGCCATAAGAGAAGGGAGGGGGGTAAGAGTGAAACAAGAAAGGCGGGCCGTAGTGGAGGGCTCCGGAATAATTTCTACCACCTGGATGTGGAAAATAAATGCTTCGTTAAGTTTCACCTCGGGCTCTGCAAATTCCTAACTCAATATCTTTACCAATCGTGAATAGCTAAAACAAATAAACAAAAAACAAAACCAACAAACAAAAAGTTTACCTATTCTTGCTTTTATAAATGAAATGTACACCACAGTGTACTGGATTCCAGCGAGCAAACGTGTTCCTAGTTCAATACCCGCAAAATATGCCGCTGTTGGTGCAGTCTGGTTTAAGTAACGTGGGACATGTCCCGCAATTAAGAATAATGGACAGTGCCACAAGACATAAGAGCAAGGAAGGCAATCCACTATGTCCCTGTTATTCGTGCCTCAGCTTCTTTCTCTCTTTCCTCGTGCACGATTATAAAAGTTTCAAAGTGTGCCTGCCAGAAAGCATCCCCGACGTTAACATTACGATGAACATGCTCAAGGCTAGAAAAATAATCCAAGAAAGGGCGACATACCAAAAGGATAGAGATATTAGTTCTTTGTTCCTCCACATTTATGTTCAACCGTTCATGAGTATCAGAGCCACATAACAGCCAAGATGTGCTCATTTTATCCTGTTTACGCTGGATTCCTCGAGCTTTTTTCCGCATGCACGAATACGTAAAAACTGGCAGTCACTCTAAAAGCGGTAGATCAGCATTGACTTGCTTCCCGTTCCGTTTAGTCGTCCTTGCATGTCTCCTCATCAGTCAGCAGCCCAGCTTGCAAACAAGGCTCCGAAAGAACGCAAGCCCGGGGCACTATTCTTATCGAGTGAATGATCGATCCGCATCCTACGCTTCATATGGAGGAGAACGAAGAAAACAGGGACACAGCCAGTGACTCTGACAGGAGATCCGTCCGGTAGGCGACATCCCAGTATGTCGTGTACTAAATGTTTCGTTATTTTCCTTCTGATGAAAATCTTCTCCTCACGTCTCTTTTCCTTCCTTTGCGCGCACGACTTATTCGTTTGTTTACCTGTCTCAAGAACTTCCTTAGGTTTGACGACTCACTGCAGCTATATACTACACTTAGCTTGATACTTTGTATTTATATTCCCTGTTTAGAAAAAATTATTTCTGTTCGCACCAGTTGCTGTGCAAAGCAAGGCGCACCTTAAACTATCTTTCACACAAGATTTTGCCCGCCCGCAGGTTAAAGTGAAAATATTAAAAACGTCGGATATCTTGAATCTTGAATGCCAGAGGATTAGAAGCCTCATCTAGAAAAAAAAGGGTGAGAGGGGGGGAGGGGGGAGTCACATAATTTCCAAGTGGAAGGTGGTATACCGAAGGAGCTCGGGAAGAGCATCCAGGGTCTGACAAGCCCCGGCATCTGATGAAGCTTAAAATGGTGCCGCACTGCCTGCACATAATGCAGCTATGTGTGCCTGTGAACTGTATTCAGAATGGTACTCAAGTGTGACGGCGAGTAAGTGCGCTTGAATATAGTTGTTATTTTTAGTTGAACATAGATCCTAAAGAAAAAAATCTCCTTCACGACGTGGAAATTATGTGAAAATTTACAATTAGGGTAGTATAGTTTCCAATAAGACACCGCCTATACCTGGCGTCATATTTGAGACGGCCGAACAGTTCTAAGCCTTCTCCTTTCTTTTAACGCTATGAAAAAGAGCGCCATAGAGGAAATGTGCACTGCGCGAGCGCTTGCTGCGATGGCTCTGTACGTGGCCTGTTTCAAGCTATTGTCAGTGCCGTAAAATGCACAATTCCTTTCAGCCACATTTTCCCTCAACCCTATCAGCTGTAATTTCATGACCTTCTTTTCATATCAAAATAAAAATAAGCCTAGAGAACAAGCAGGCCTTTTATAAATTACGCTTTCAGAATATTATTCAAATAGATTATAATTTGCTGTTTGAAATTAATTGCGCCTAGGTTGCTCATTGAAGTCATTTGTGTCAATTAGCCAGGTTACCAACTTATCTATTGAAAAAACTACTTTTGCGCAGTATAAATAACGGCTATGTGACCGCTTCAGCAAGATCTCATAGTTATTGCCTTCTCGTAAAAAAAAAAGCAGTTTTCTCTGATAACATCTTGCATGTTTTATGCGTGAAACGCCTTCCGATGATGTCGGTCTTTCCGTCGCTCCACACAGATCATATGAGAGGGGTAGCCGCCGATTTGAGGTACTAGTAAGATTCCTTGTGGTCATCTAAATTTTCGGTCTTTGCGCAACTCCAAAAAAAAAAAGGTCCTACTCGTGGGTATGCGTTATATATGGACGGGAGCAACAATAAACAAGAGTGGAAACCAAAGTGGAGCCAACACGAAAAACGCTGCCGATATTCCTAAGAGCCGTATTTATAAACTGAAGCACGTTCTCTTACAAAAAAACTAACAAACCAACGAAAAATAAGACCACCTGCAAGAGCTTCTCCGTGCTGGTATAGCCTGTCCGTGGAAGCCCTCATTAATTCGCCGCGTATGGTGCGGCAAACCGGAAGACGGCTGGTTTAAAGTACGCGACAAGAGTCCCTAGGCAGTCCCTTCCTCGTCGGCTAAGAAATAAATGACTTGGTCGAAAAAGTCAACACGACCTTCGTGCCTACTTCTCGGTTCTGCACACTACCATCGGTGCACATCACTCTGTTACTGCACACTTTCTTTTTCGGCAAGATGGATGGGCATCCACGGAGGGAAGCTTGCAGAAGAACCCCTTCCAGCTTTACGGAATGTCGCAGCAGTACAAGAGAAGAGCTGGAAGAGTATCCACCGTCCCACATAACGACTCCTGACCCTTAGAACATCGGTCAGGTTGGAACAACGGTCCGCTGATGTCCACTTGGAGCTTCCGTGATTGATAGGGGTGGCAAGACGAAACAGTAGAACCACCAAGTTTGGTGCCATTACTTGATTTGTTGGCGACGGACAGGAAAGATTCAATATTTCAGCCAATCCTACTTCCGAGATAATTGGCCGCCAACGTAATACAGCTTTCGCATTGAAATGAGGATGCGTAAAGTTCGCTTCCCTCGGAACAATAAGAGATAATTTTCATTGCGCAGGCGACGCATGATAGCTGCAGCATAAACATTGTCTATGCTTTTCAAAATTTGTGCACTCTACACTTTTCAGAATAGAGAGCGTTTCGGCAGCAAAGTATAAAAGCAGTAATACGCTCTTTCCTAACTGCCCTACAACTGTGGTTTCGACCTACACTCTTCAGCCATAGTGCAGGACCTCAAGGAAGGGGGAACGGTTGTATTAACTGCCTACGCTTGTTGCTAGAACGTTTCTCCTCCAAAGTAGACTAGGCAGAAGTATTTGATTTTCCAACTTCGCTGCTGAAATTTATTTATTTCCTCATTTTGCACGACAATGATCATCCCGCACACTCTAGTGGAAAACCCAGTCCAATCTATTGCGTCTTCATTTGAAGATTCTTTCATGCTGGCTGTTGTTGCCTGATCACGTGAGCCGCCTATCTCTGCTTCGAGAACGACAGCGAAACGCCAAACAGCGAAACGCTTTAGTTCACCAAAAACATGCTGCACGAAAACAATATTTTTTCGCTGCACTTTTCGGTGAAACAAGCAACTACAATCCGCAGCGAGCAAGACTTCCACTGTTGTGATGTCAGAAGAATAGTTCGAACCTAGTATGGGGTACAACAACGGCCACAAATCTAAATCAAATATACTTGGTTCAGAAAAAATGTATTAGGCATATTTTCAATGCACCTTTTGCAGCATCTACTAATGTTTTATTCTGCATTTCAGGAATAGTTAAAATACACCAGACATACAATTATACGTTAAGCAGAAAGTTCAAATTAGAAACTTTTAAGAACATAACAAATTTGCGTGTTCTGGCCAATTTAAGAATTAGGCATTTAAATTATCCCACGCGTCATGGAGAAAAGTGGGAAGTAGACACAATACGAATAAACTCCGGAAAAGAGCGCTTGCCTTACACTCTTGCGTCCCTCCTCAATCACTATGACCTTAACAATTTTCACTTATTTGATTGTTCATATCACGATATCCGCAAGTTATACACAGTGATGTATAGCTCTGATATTTCCACTACTTAACACTAGTTATACTAATAACTTTGTCTCGTTTATCAAATCCATAACCCTATTGAATTGTTTCATCTGGTTGTATGTAATTATCTGTAACAAATTGATTTCTATATTGTATTTTCCTGTACATTCAGTGTATTTATTCTACATATTTTGTAATTTGATAGCATTTCAGATATTCATTTTTCTAAGAAACTATTGTATTCATTTTTGACGACTGTAAAAACTGCCTTCTGTATTACCTTAGCATTTCCTTTACTTAGTGTGTGCCCTATAGTCTGTTAAGTTTCAATTTTTGATTTATTTTACGGTAGTGCTGTTAACGCTCCGAAATTTTTCTATGGGGCTGTGGCCTAGTCAAGCTGTTCTGAAGAACAGCTTTTTGTCACAGTCCTTCTTTCTGTATCACTGACAGAATGAAAATAAAGATTGATTGATTGATTGATTGATTGATTGATTGATTGATTGATTGATTGATTGATTGATTGACTGATTGATTGATTGATTGATTGATTGATTGATTGATTGATTGATTGATTGATTGATTGATTGATTGATTGATTGAACAATAGGTTTGAAATGAGAGCTTTCGTAACGTTAGACAGAGGTGCACTTTTCTAAAATGATCCACGTCTCCACCCAACCACTCCCACTACGCTTTCTCCAGCAGACAGTCGCCTCCCACCTGTACAGAGCTCAGCACTTCACAATTTTACTGCATTCTGATCGGGCGGTCAAGTAATGGCCCTCTTGAATGGCATATTTGTGCTCCTCTTGTACAAGAGCGAATGATCAGTTGGCAGTGTCTAAGTGCCTCCGTCAAGCAATTCTTGTAGACCCTCTAGCCGGGAGTAACTAAGAATAGCTTATAGCTCGCAGTTGATGAATGACGCGTCATACCGGTTACGAAAAAGAAACAGACACAAAGAAAGAGGGACTATAGCACAAAAGAACCGTGTCTGTGTAGTGGCTCCTCTGCTTTCGAATTCACGGTTTCGTACAGTCGGGCGGGTTATCTTTTGATCATCTACAGCATCTTGAAGAATGCGCTAACCTCCAGATGTGGGAGGTTTAAGCGGTACTTTCCGCTAAGTGAACATGGCGGTGTCGTTGTTAAAGGGCTCCAGTAACCTAGTAACCATTATTCACCTCGTGCTGAAGTGGTTTGTTATACCGTTTAGCCAGGAAGCAGAGAAGCAAAGCGGAGTAGATAGAAGCAGTTGAACAATTTTCTTATCTTACGCCTGACACGTCACGGATGCTTTAAATTGTCAGCTTTTTGATTTCTGCAACTAATCGCATTTTGTTTTAGCAGCCAGAAGGCGGCTGTGCTCCTCTGGAAGTCTAAACGCCCGAAACAATTGTAGAAGCTAGACGCGGATTCGTCAACAACATTCAGTGTCTCTCTCTCTTGTCAGAGAAGCAGAGTGGCCCTGTTGATCTGTGAAGTTCTGTCGTCATGCCGGAGCTTCAAGAGGAAATTGATTGAAATAATTTTTGCTTGTTTTTCTTGGGCTTTGTAATTTACTACTATGGTTCAAATATTTCAAGCGAATAAAAATGTTATTGCTTGAAAAAAATTATTTACGCCAGAAGCGAGGGCGCTTTATTACTAATTATAGCTGCGTTTTAAATTTTTGTAGCTAACCCATTGATCACGTCAAAATGAGAAGTTCACTTCTGCAAGCCTAGCAAACGTAAGAGAACAATTAGCACCATACCAAAAGCAGTGTTTGGAAGGAAAAATATAGGTGGCATGTCATCTTTGTTCCCACAGTCTTTCTTTATGGGGGAGAGTTGTACATGGCAGTGTTCTTATCTTGTGGAAAAAAGAGAGCAGATATCTACTACTCTTTTCTTGTGCTACTTTTTTAATCAGCTATATGTTAACATTGGCTTGCCTGTGAAATTTTGTGTCTCGTTTCTTTTTTTTTTTTGCCTCACGAGAAAAGAAAGTCCTTATGGTATACTAAGAGGAGATCAGATTGCTTAATGTACAATGCTTTCATCCCGTTCATGGAGCAAGTTGGTTCTGCGACGAGTTTTTTTAATGTCAATACGCAAGAAACATAGTCAAATGCTGTTTAAAAATTCAATTCACATGCGAGTACTAAAGCCGGCAAGGAGCCAAAGAGTTTCCGCTCTGAATTTAATGCCGCAACAAGCGACTTCCTTGCAGGATGTTAATAACCATTATCTGTATTCAATTTAGACACGCACCAAGCAATTCAGCCAGTTTCCACTCTTAAAACCAGATTGAACGTAGTTGATAGAGCAAAAGCTTAAGAAGTTAATGCTCATTAAACATAAGAAAATTTCATTATGAACCCAGGTTTATAGCGAATAATTTTGTTTTATGCAATAGGAGTATATATTTAGAGCTTAGCTTAAAATTTTTGCTTAGAGCATAGATTTGGTTGTTACAGATGGTTGGAGAGAGTAGCACAGGGAGATAAAAGCGAAAAATTGCTGGAATTGCTGCGGTGACATAGTGCAAGCAGAGATCAAATGGCGAGGATTTCGGTCCCGCTCTGCTCTTCGGAGACCTACATTGTTTCGAACAGTCACCGGAAAAAGTGGTCTGATATATGTTTCTGTGCCGTCTATGTGGTGGTCTCAGTGTCGTGTAACTGTTATATGTAAACATCATTGACGGGTGATGCCCCAGGCTATCAATAGCGGGCACAAGCGAATGAATACCGGTTCGTTGCGCTCAAGACGCCAGTTGATGACCAGAGAAAATGCATTTTAGCCAGCTCTTTGATATTGAGGCCTTCAGTGACCTAGCCTGATAGGTTTGGGGGCCGCATATCTGAGCACATATTATCAAAACGAACCAGTAGTTAACTGGTTTGCTAGAAATTACGACTCCGCGGTTAACTTTCCCAGACTATATACTAAACATATCCGAAAAATCCGGAAAAACGCATTTTCAAACGGCAAGTCGCTTGTGATGCATTTTTTTCGCATATTGTAAGATTCAACAATAAAAATGAGAATATCAGCTGATTCCACCCTGGTACACTTGAAGTTTTCTGCTATTTATTGTCAAAAACGAACCCCCTTAATTTCTTATGCCAGTGTCAACTACACTGTGCGTGTACAGGGCGAGGTTTCAAAGCAAGATTCCGCCACGCATCGGACGGTTAGGCCATTCCCAACAAATTGCTATTTTAGACTATTTTGCAGTTGCCTCAAAAATGAATTAATGTTAAGAAATCTGAACTTGATGGCAGTGTCTACGAAAATGCAAACATAATTCTGCACTATGGATTGCGAAAATTGAGATTCTTCTTTCCCGTAAGCTACACACACAGCTGAATGACTGCCTTGCGACCGAAGGCATTCGGTAAAACGGTTAGGCTAGGCCGTCAGCTTTGCAAAGATGGAACCACTCATAAGTGCTTTAATGCGCTCTAAACTCACTCAGCTTTGGACGTTAGCGTTAAAAAGTTTAGGAATCATACAAAGCTGGAAAAAACGCGGCAGCTGCCGACTCCGGCGTTTAGGCAGCTTTATGACGCCCGTTGGTAGCGGCGCGTTTTAATACCAGTTAATCCGGATTTCCCCGAAAATCCGATCTCGTGGACGTTCAAAAGAGAATGAAAACTAATTCGTCGTAACAATACCTGAAATCGTGAAGGACGAAACTTTCAATGTTCTTTGCACTGAATTATCCGTATTTTAGGAAGCTGTTGCTTAGCCACAAGCACAGTTTCGTCAAAACTATCGTTTCGGCATAGCTTCACTCGACTGAGTTTTCTTTGGTTATGATAAAACACGTTTTTTGAAGTTCTTGAGGCACAGAATTCTGCCTTACGAAATACGAGGTTTGCGCAACGAAGTTTACAGTGCTGTGCGCTCAGTTGGGCTTCTCTAGGAAAAGGCGTAATCTTCGCTGAACATATTCACTTAGCGCAGCCTCCGGTCAGTCTGTGAATTTAGAAACCGTTTAACTCGTGAGAAAGCGCTCAAATTTGCGTTAATGTTTTACGAGCTTTTGTCGACTGTTGTAAGAATAAAAATGTTTACAAATAAACTTATGTGCTTGAAAAAGTTTACTGGTCAGTGACCACGGTCGAAAAAATAACGATGTTTCTGCAATGGTACGGCATGTGTGATTTAATGGTGAGGGTGGAAGCTTTTCGAGAGCCCTCTTACGCTACATATGGCATCAAGACTGCTACATTCAATGGCCTCGTTAAACTATTCACGGAATTCTGAGGTTGTCGGTGTTTTTAATAATTTATAAGAAAGGAGAAGAAAATTTAAAAGCCACATGTCGCCAGCGGAATTCAAACCCATGACGGCCAAACTTCAGGAACAGTTTAGCGAGGGCCTCGAATCTGGCAGTGTTGATGCCATTATTAGCATAAGAGGATCCTCGCGCAGTTACCACCCTCACCATTCGATCACGCTCCTCCCTAACACTCGCGGTAATGCAGAACGTACTGCGTCCACCGCTATGGACGAGGGTGGCGCTGGTGAACACTTACAAGTATCGATTACACTGCCGAAAAATACCCCCGAAAGCAGATGGGACAGCCTTCGCAGTACATCAGTTGGTAGAGCATCGGACGCGAAATTCGGAGTACTGAGTTCAGATCCCACCGGTGGCATGTGGTTTTTCTTTTCTTAATAATTACCTTTAAACTATAAAATAATTACACTATTGATCTACAAGTGATCAACACCACAAATTTAAAAAACACCCAACCGGCACAGCCATATGTGTCTTAACGAGCGCCTCTTTCTATTCCCTTGTCTGATTATGAGGAATGGGTGATCAGTTCTGATTGCAGTGCGCACAGTGTCTATAGCATCGCGTAGTCCTTGAGGACGCAGGACGGCGCAGGAGTACAGTATTAAATACGCCAACGTACCAGAGCATGCTCACGGGCGTTTTCAGCGCACTTTGTGCTATATTCTTCTAGACATACGCCTCTCTCTATTAAAGAGGAAGCTAGATAATCATTTATTCGTAGATCTGTACGTACGCTTGGCCGATTACACCACCCAACGATGTAAGTACATAACACAGCAAACCAATAGAATATGTTACTAACAGAACAAGAGGGAAAGTACAGTTATAACGAATACAAATGACATGACATGTCACTTGGGTCTTTGTTTTTTATTAGCCACATTTAATGTTTCCATACAAGCCAGCTACGTGCCACGTAAACGTGTACAGTCCTCCAAACGCTTATTTGGCCATAATTCACGCGTTTATCTCCAACCGGATGCAATAGTCTATTCCTGAGCACATACTTACATGCGTAATATGTATAAATTTAAAATGGAGGACGCCGTAGAAAGCAATTTTCTATATATGGCAGACTGCTGGAATGAGAGACTGCAACAAATATCGCGATAAATTTGTTATGCTGTATTTCAGGAATTCATTCAAGATCTAAATAAATTTTACTCGACTATTATTCCTGCTTTGGGTCATATGCTTAATAAAATCGCATAGGTAATCAACGATACTTAACTCCATCGAACGTTATAAAGCTTATCATAACCGAATCACAATCACGGACACAGTAAATATTCAAAGCCTCACCAAACCGTTTCAAACTTCCAGGTTACACAATATCAGAAAGCAACGAGCCTTAGACGAATCTCCTTTGCCTTTCGCGGAAATAATAAAGCTTGCATTTTAAAAATAGCCCGAAAATAAAAAAAATAACTGCATTACGAATTTCTTCTTTCATTTATTGCATATATTTTATTTCAAAAGACTTCACAGGCACAGAGTTCTGATTCCGGTTTTTTTTTTTAGGAGGAAAGGATATTTGGCACAGAGCTTCTGGTGGACGGCTTTTCCAGCTAAGGACCTTAATAAGTTGTACTTCAACAAGAGCAACACAGAAACTGAACCTGCCGTCACGGCGAAACACCAGCCTTCTTCATTGCATTATTTTGCTGAACTGAAACGTCTTTTGCCGTGCTCACTGAATTTTTTTCTTGCTATTAATTTTGGCTCGCAGCTTTAGGGATATCATTTTGCGTTCGTGTACGAACTCTCAACAGGAAACGGAGAAGACGGTTTGCACCGACAAAGGCGGGCACCAAAATTCGTGTAAACAGCGTCTGGTGTTTTTCAGGCGGCAACCATCGGCGGCGGCTAAAATTGCAGCCACTTCACTTGTGCGCTATTTACATCCACTATATATAGCGCGTATTAGCATTTCCCTTTCCTTTCTTTAAAGTCGGCCATTATTTATGGTCACAGAGTGGCGCACTATCAAATATTTCGTGCAAAGTATGTCTCTTGAGCAATAAGGGGGTTTCCCTATAAGCAAGATAAGTGACCACAGTCTAATGTAACATAGTTGAAGTTTTGTCCCTTTCTGTTTTATTTTTTCCTTCCTTGTTTGTGCCGTTTCGTAACTGAATCTTTTTTCCCTCTTATTTTGTGCTTGGGGTGGGGGATTTCTGCGTGCGCCTCCAATTTATTTCTTTGGCTCTGTGTACGCAGACGAGCTCACTAAAATTGTTCAAGCTCAATTTTCTGCGACCCACTTCCAGTTTACTGAAAAAGACGAAAGTTCGCAGCCATAGTTCTCATTTGGTATAGTTGCTAGCGAGATGAACACAAATCTGACTTTATTTTACACAACACCACATTGTGCTTCTACTAACATTTACAATTGTCCTTGACTCAAGTTATTACCTTGTTAATCAGTGCACCATCATACGGAAGCGTGTTCCTTTGCAAAGCGGTCTTTTAATCAAGAGAAAACAAAATCGATTCACGGATAATTAAGATAAAAACGTGGAGAGGACACTTAAGCTCCGCCTTAATGGGACGACGCGGTAGCGTTAACGTAACTGGTCACTCTCTACTTTACATTCATAGATCCCTGGGAGCCCTCATACCACACCTGTCGCAATGGTGCAGCGATTGAGCGACGCGCCACTGACCTGGCAGGTGGCTGCTTCCATCAGAGCCACCGGTGGGGTTTGTGAGACCCAGGTTGCTCTTCGTGAGAAATATAATGCAACCAGTCAATAATTTAACTGCCACAGGTCACTGAAGGAATGTTATGATGACGT
Organism: Amblyomma americanum; assembly: GCF_052857255.1. NCBI lineage: Eukaryota > Metazoa > Arthropoda > Arachnida > Ixodida > Ixodidae > Amblyomma > Amblyomma americanum. Next base: position 154,465,130 of record NC_135499.1, on the reverse strand, counting down.
CACGAGGTCGCGAGACCTAGGTGGAAGGTGTGCCACCTGCCGCGGTGAGCGAAAAGCTCACAATGCCGCCGACGACGCTGGTTTTTCTTCAGAATGGGAGCCTTAAAGCTGGCGCCTTAAAATGTAGAAGACAACGCAGAACTTCATTTATGCCCCTGGATTATCGTGTTGGCGCTAGAAGGGAATCTTCAAAGAAATTGCAGGATACTTGAAATCTGTATAAGTTGGCACACTCTCTTGAAAAATAAACCAGCCAAAAAACGAGGACACTTCGATTCTCAGTCATCGCCTTCTGGCTTGTTTATTTTTCAAAGCCTGCAAGAAAACTTCCGTATTTCAAAGAAAAGTAAAGTTTTTAGTGCATCACACACTGGTCGTTTTCAAAGAAATCTTTTAATCTTACCTGTAGAGTGGCATAGTGGGTAGCCATTAGAGTGACAGCTTCATTGCGACGTGGTTGTTTTCGTTTCAGGAGATGCACGGTTCTATCTCAGTAACGCAGAGTGCCCACTGGTTTTCTAATGGGTATAAGATTTGTCCTGGTCTACTGCTTGAATTCTGCAGGACGAAATGGTAGAGAAAATCTGTCTTTGAGCCGAACTTGGGCATAGCAAACACAGCCATGGCAAGTTTTGTCCCAGTTCCACTTACATCATTCAAAAATTAATCTGTATGAAACAGTGGCACGTTTTTTTAGAACTTATCTCATCCCGCTTCCTGGCTCTTCCCAATACACTGCAGCTCCCCCGCCTTCTTCCGCAAGCTTTGCATGCGAAATGGAGCTAAAATAAGGCGCGTTCAAACTGACACATTTTTGGCTGATTGCTGATAATACACGCAAACATGCGGTAGCGGCCTCGAAGTTCGGCTACTGAACTCAATACGTGTCGGGAGCATTTTAATAAAGTGAAACGTAGAAACGACTGTGGCCTGTTCAATGTCAGTGCACGCTAAAGAAGCTCAGGTGGTTGAAATCAATTTCTATATACTCTACCGCAAAGGATTCCCTTATGCTGCAAAGATGCAGCGTCTAGGCGATGATAAACATAATATAGCGGCGCATTAAATACACGGACTGCTTGGATACGCTTCCTTCTCTCTTTCCATAGCCAACCACCGAAATCAGACTCATATGGTAAAACGCCCTGCGCACACAAGGCAAGAACTGCCCAACGCACCATGCTAGCTTCCCCAGAAGCTGGATCGCCTCGCCGGTAAAGGAACTGCAGCACTTCTTACTAGTTAGAGTTCCTTGTCTAGTACGCCCATGAAAACTCAGAAAAAAGGTGTCGCGTACCTTCCAAAAGTGCTGGAAACCTTCAGCCCTCTGTCTGTCATGTACGAAAAAATTTTTTTTTGTTTCGAAGTACTTGCACGCGTCATATTAAAAGCTGAATTTTCGACACATGTTCCCTTCGTAAGTTGACAGTTACAGCGCTTCAACAGCGGTTTTCCGGTGCAGGTTGTTATCATCTAAACCACCTGTCAACCTCATAATTTATCTGGCACAAAATGTCATTCGTTTTCCGGACGCTTGGTTAAATATTTAGGGTGCACGTGCACTAACTTGTTTCCCTAACTGCCTTCACGCATAAAATATGAAAAACTATCCAAAAAGCACGCACTACGTCAAACATTGCTGCTTTGCATTCGACTTAACTTCCCCTTTCATGACATTTAGTATTTCGTGTGTGTCGTCTCTTTTCCTTCATTTCACGCAGCTTCGTTTTGCAGGCAAGAATAGAAGAACCGCGCGAAAGCATTTTCTAACTTTTTCTTCCTCAAACATTCGTTCAGTTTGGTGTGTGCTTGTTTCCGATCAATTTTTCACTCTTCTCATGAGATTAATCACTTGTGAGCACCGTACATACCAGCCCTTTCTCGTACGTCCTTGTCAAACATCACTATCAGTTTTCGTTAAAGTTCACCATTTTGTTATTTTTTTATTTTTCAAATTTTAACCAGTCCGCCGGTGGGTGTTTTTTATGGCTGTTGGCAGGTCTGCTCGTCAAGGCGTGCTCGTACTTATCACGCAGGTATACGCACAACTTTTTATGAAGAGCCGTGAACAAGAATTCTTTGATGCTTTCGGGCTTTCGGTTGTCTCATTTTTAAATTATTCATTTCGCTTCTGGTTCCGAACTTCTTGCAGGGGAAACTGAAGGTCGCCTAATAGTGGTTTTTAACTTATCTTCGCAGAAAACCAAACATGGCTCTTATTAATTGCCGAAATGTAGCGTAGTTTGATGTTAAAGTTTTAGCATTTCTTCAATAAATCTTAGTTCGATGCTTGTGAGGTAGCACGAGAAACATTCAGCCGTTGAGCAAACTACTATTCTCTCCAGTTCTGAAGTAAAAAAGACTAACTACTGAATCACGCATAGCGGAGCCGAAATAACCATAATGCCTGCTGCGGTGGGATATATGAGGGCAATTCTTCTGCCTAATTTTGATGTCTAATTTTCGAAGTGCGCTCAATATTGTGCTTACTCAGCATCGCCAGGTTCTTTCGTTTTAGCTCTGTTAGCTGATTTATTATTTCAGTCATATATATGGAAGAGATTCACATGTTCTGTACTTCAAGGCTTCCTCGCTGCCTAAACTCTGAGAAGTAGCTTCTTGTGCATTTGGTCCCTGTTTGATGCCCGTTCCATTCATACAAAGAAGCAGCCATAGAATCCGACCGAGGAAATATCTTTGCTCTTTGCACACATTATATCTCTACCGAGACATAATTTTTTGCCGTCAATATTAGAAGAATTAAAGAGGCTGGAAGGTCATTTTGCCGTTTGCCTTAGAAGTTAGTGGATAACGCATAATCCCAGAAAATCCAGAAATTTGGTAAGCACCTCACTGACCCTGGCATCAGAAACAATGGTCCTGGAAAGGTCCATGACCTTAGATTAACAAAATGTGAATAGAATAACTTGTTTTCACCCCGGAGCACTTTCGGGCCTACTCAGTTATTATTTCTTGCTTGCTGCTTACAATTTCAACCCGGCGCAGTGCTTTGAGTGATAGGAAAACAGTTTGTATAGCATATCCCGAGACATCCCAAGCTCTGCGGTCCTATTCTGAGCCATTGCGTGAAACGTACAAATCTAAGAGTGACAACGGTTCCTGTTTTTATTAAGTATTAAGTATTTAGTATGGCGTGCGCCATCGTTTGCGTACTTTTCTTCACAGCGACGCATCCAAGCCAAACGAAATAATGCACAGGCTGGAAATGTTATTTCTCTAGCTTATACAATAAAGCAAAGGATGTATATGATATACTTGAAAAACGTTTGGCAGAGAGAGAAACAACCTTTGTACAGTTCGCCATTCAGAGTCTCCTCACGGTCCTGGCTGGTACTGAGCACGCACAAAAAAGAAGCGAGAAATACCGCCCAATGCAGCTGACGCTAACGAAACGCCAGGACCGGAGATGAGACTTCTCGATGCCCCAAGCAAAGGAATCAGAGGATAGTGTTTGGCAGCATGCAACGCAAAGGCATCGTGAACGAAAGGTACGAAGCCTGAACGCGGAGGTATAACAAGAAGACTCGCTGAGAAGAAAGCATCAGCGACCACCTTCTGTGTAGACCCAGCAATAGAATCACCCTATATAACAGTACCAAGGAAAAACCGACGAACACGATAAGGCTGTTTGTTTTCTCTGCCGAGAGGCAATGAAGGAAGGACAAAACTCCGGCACGGGAAATTGAGACCAGGGATGGAGGCCGGAGCAAGGGCGATGGTTGCTACCGTACAGAGAGCAAATTTGGGGTCGTATTCCGGGAGCTGTGGATTTCCCAACGTCCCTATCTCCACACGTATGACTGACACCGAGGTGCATTGCTGTGTCTACCGCTTCTCCTGGATGAGACGTGGGGCGCCGCAGCAGCGAGCCTTATGGCGCACTTAGGGCAATGAAGCGGAAAGTGCAGCAATAAAATGAGAAAGTTAGACAGTTGCTTCCAGAGAATGCCATTCTGCAGCGGTTTGGCAAGCACGAGGCATTGCCCCCGCGCAGCGTCGTTACATACGAAATCGCTTTATGTTGGTAAGGTCGTGGTGAACGAATGCAGACTTGACACAACACATCAAAAAAGCTGGCATGCCCTTCGCTGCGAATGATAGAGTTCTCGAGACTATGTCATCACCGAAATCACTCACTACTGCCAATCTTCAAAAATAAAATGGCGTTTTTATCGCCGGACAATGTATGACTTTGATTCCCTTGCAGAATGCTTAGTTGAATCATCAAACTTTGGCCAGGAAGTGCAAGAATATTCGTGTTTGTGACTGTATGATGCATTTATTTCTTTCATGCTAGCACTTTTTTGGGTATTGGTTAATTTTATGTACTGATGACTTCTCTTTCTTTTTACATCTCCGGCTCTTGGTGAAGTCAATTCATGCTATTGAATTCCTTTTCTTTGTTAGTTTCCCGAGTCATTTGTGTTATCTTCATTTACTAGCTTGTATGCATTATTCATGTATGCCGTAAACTGGGAAGCGCAAAATACCGGACGACGGACAGAGTAAGGGACACAAAAAACAGGTTCACGAGGTTGTGTCCCTTACTCTGTCCGTCGCCCGGTATTTTGCGCGTCCTAGTTTACAACATGCATCACCAACTAGCCCGGCAGCTTGCTCTCATGTATGCCACTCCTGCTAAGACCATACTACTGGTATCCAGTATTGAGGAATAAAATTAATAAATACTCAAGTGCTACTCTGGGATAGAGAGCCACTGCATTTTAGGTGAATGCGTAGTCAATCAGCGGCCGTGTTGCTATGGTATATTAATTTCTGCGACAACATGTCCTGAAGGTGGCAACCATTGTTGTCCAGTGCGTTATTCGAGTTTCTTCTCTGGTCAAAAAACGAAAAAGCTGCGACGGTATGGCACATCCTCGCCGCACAGAACGATGAACACAGTTTTCTGTCGCGCAGTTACTTAAAAAGAAAGCCTTGTAGAGCTCTACCTTCAGGAACTGGCGTTAAGTACTGAAAAACTGAATACAAATTGCTCTTCGCACGTAATACTGATTCGTAATCTGAGGGTGCTAAGCTGCCCAGTCGCGATAGTCAACGGTGTTCACCTAGACGTCCATTACTCTCGCGCAGCACTTGCAAGCAGGAATATTGGTGAAACAGTGGAGGAATTGGGTGAAGAAGTCGAAAGACATTAGCGCCGACTACCATCTGACTACAAATCATTATGTTCTGCTTGCGTTAATTAAGAAACGAGAAATCATTATATACTATATTGCCTAAAAGTGGTAATTTTTTTCACGATTAGAATTCCGCAGTGAGTGCAGTATTTTGAGAGCTTTCAAAGCTCGCTTTTTCTACCATTTATTTTATTTTCCCATAAACCTGCCTGGCTTGATGCCATGGCAAGACATGAGGCTATCATAAGGTAGATCGACAAAAAAGGAATACCTATATTCGAGGTGAAATTTACAACGTCAATTTTTTTCACGAAATGATGCCGATTTATTGCATGTACCTTCGCCCGCAAACTAAACACGAATGATAAGTGCGTTACTTGGACTGACATACTCTCATTCCTTGCCATTCGCTAGACCATGCCTCTTAAGTTGGCGGGTGAAGGCACTCGGCACATTTTCAGTTGAAACAATACGCCGCTGAGTTTTATGATTATATGTCGATATATTTGTCGATACATTTGTCGATATATTTGCGTCTTCTTATTAACAACTCAATTAAATGTTATGCTCTAGTTGTCTCTAAGACTAAGCGGCAACAATATCGCGTTGCCTCTGCCGAAAAGAAACCAGATGCTCACACGATGAGCAAGAAAGAGGCATATGGTTATTGGTCCACCTGCTCCCATATTCCGATCAAATATCATGATTAAAAGTCGGCCATGCTTGCTTGTGAATAGAAGTGAGCCGTTGAACTCTCAGACATCGCAAAAAAATAAGGTATGGATATATGGATATATTATAATATGCAAGGTACTCATCTTGAAGGCGGTAATGCAGTTGGTTAAATGAACGGGAAGTCAGTGAGTGTGATTGTCTTGCCACAAATGGCTGAGCTTGAAACAATCGTGTTCGTCGTCGTGTTAAAACGAGGCCTCACTGGAAGGAAGTTGCTGCAGGGATCACACGTTAATAGCCAGTGGCGCTTATATGCATGTTTAATGCAGTGGTGTTCACCTTAAGGGTTTTTTTTTCCTAGCTCCTGGCAAAACGCACGGCTTTCAATTTTGTATTGAGTCGCGTAAAACACACGGCCTTCATTTTTGTATTGAGTCATCAATGTCATGACGTCCTGAAAAGTTATTTTTGCCTGGAATAAAAGTTTTTTGTATTTAACATGGGACTATGCACTGCAAGTCAGGCGATAAGCTTGGCCAGAACTAGCCCATTCACGCCCCTTGTGTTGCTGACAACAGTCATCGGGACATCGTTTATCTCAGAGCCTACCTCCCTAGGCCCCCTCCCTCGCTACATCAGACTCCTCCGGGTCGGCAATCAGTCAGTGTCTGTCATTGCACATAACGGGCGCCCCCTGACTTCTCCGTCTTCTACCCTTCCAGACGACAAGCTGTCTTAACCTCTGCCCATGTCGCTTTTCGAACAACTAAGAGCTCGCAAGCAACTAAGCCTTTCTTCCCCCTTTGTTTTCCGGCAATGAAGCAGAGTCAAGACAAAGGCGCAGCTTTAACTGACACTTGAGGATATTTGTCGTTGCTTTTTCTTATGAAGCTCAATAATATCCTAAACATACGTATTAAAAATTGTATTGCAAGTTCCAGTGTCTTGGAAAGAGTGGCTGCCGAAATGTGCCATGCATGAACCCAACAGCGGCACAAATCAAACTTTGTGCGCACCCCCTCCACACACAACACTGTCGGCTCACGCCACACTTATTTCGGGCGATAGTGCGGAGTGCTGCTTGGGCCTCGTGCCACAATCTGAGGTGTTTAGCGCGTTAGTGGAAAGTTGGGGAATGGTGTACTGATGCCTCGTAACTTCCAGTGGTGCGGCCAGCTGATAATTTTTAGGGCGTCTTGGCGGATGTTGCAAAAGTATCCCGGAACCTGGTGTATGTAGCGTCGAAAAGATAATGTAAAATGCACTAATATTTCAGTTAACGTTATTCTTGTACACTTCTCTTCGATGCATCTTTTTACCGTATGTATCTTACTTCACTGGAGAGTTCAACTCCACAAATAGGGAAAGTTAGTGCGCTCGCTCCATCTTAAAACAAGTAACTGTAGAAAAAGATCAATAATTTCGTCCTGACCACGTCTGGAGTTTTGCAACGTGTCACGAAGCACATCTAGGTCAAGCGCACATTCACAAGCTTCACATTCTTGTGTCGCATTTCTCGCCCATGTAGGAAGTTCAGAGCACGGGCACTCGTGCGCCCGTCCCTGGATGCCGCGTCTTGGTCGTCGTCATCGACGTCGGCGTGGTCGGCAAAACACGCCACCTGGCAACTGTGTGGCGCTATCTGCCACGCCGAGAGCGGAGGAATAAACAACCGGAAGTTAGCCGCCACGGGTGGATCCCTTAGGGTGGCTAGCGACGTAACACGCCACCTGCCAACGGTGCCAGGTGGCGTGTGAAGAGCTGCAGTCAAATTTCGCATTACCGACTTTTGTAGCCATCCATCAATTTATTTTAAAGCAGGACAGTGATCGTACAGTTCAACGATTATTTGGGCAATTCAATCATTTGTGCCTTCTTACTATTGGTAGCTCACTTGTGAATCCCGCTGAGAGCTAGTGAGGAATATCATTAACTACTGCTGAAGGTGGGGCGTGATAATGGAAAAAGAGCAAATTGACGGTTATGGGGAGCAATCGTTACAAAGTGTGGCCAGCAAACACAGTATCTTTAGCTTATCATCTCTTCACTGAATATCTTTAATGCTATCACATTTGTCAGGGCGGACTTCGTCCGATGAGTTGCGACTGGCCGTGTTGATTGTCGGAGCCTTTATATATTGTTTTCGGATTTCTGTTACAGTTAGTATGACGTTTTGCATTCCTTTAGGCGTAAGTTTTTGTTTCATCATCAACAGCTTTTATTGGTGAAATAAGCGCTAATATAAGCAACTAATCAAATGCGAACAAGAGAACAGGTGGCAACACAAAATCACCCACATATTAGCTCCTGAAGAGGAGATACTAGCGAGGTTGAATAACACTTCTGCAGAACAGCCTTCGCTCCTTCGAAGCTAAAATAACCTTAGCTAGTACTGAGCTTCCCCTAGCTTAGAGCATCTTATTTTATTGTGCGCGGCTCAACTGTTCTGTTCGCGTTTCATTTCTTGTTGATACCACATGAAAGCGATTCTGCCTTTAGTTCTTATTGGCTGTGACAGAGTGCATTTTCTTATTTTGTCGAATTTCATTGATTCTAAACATCCTCAAAGCACCTGCTGTCCTGGAGCGACCTCGCAAACATTATAACGATGCTTTTTTCCTGACATGAGAAGACTTTGAGTGGTCAGTATTCACAACGGCAAACGCGTAGTTCACAATTGAAGAATTCCTGTTTAACGCCCGAATCAACTTTGCCTGCATTCTTCACAAACACAGCTGCGCGGCTATAATTTAGAAAAGTAGGCCAGAATGCAGAAATTAATTTGTCTGAATGTGCCTGGAAAAGAAAAAGGGATTAGTTCACTCCAGAGCTAAAATCGCAGCTCTCCGATTCCATTACATTGGCCCTTATATTTATATGCTAATTCTCAAATTTCTTTTTTGACTATAGTCGGCATGCATCCGTTTTCCTAAACCTCGTGGCGTGTATGTGACGGCGTGGAGTGGGATAAAGGAAAATATTATTCAGTTATAATTGATTTTGTTCTTTACTGCCACTTCAATGGAGGCAACGTAGTAGCTAAGTGACTTAGTGCTTCCTTTCTTGATAGAAAAAAAATTCTATGTGAGGGGCGATGAGACCAGAATCATTTGAGGAGAGTCACTTGAATATATTCGTCGTAGAGTCATGGGATCACTCAGTGCGTGGTCACATTCGCAGAGCGGTTGGTGCGATAGGATTATTGGTAATAGATGGCAACTTCATTCTGCCTCGTTTGCAATGGCACTGAAGCGCACAGAGCACGACAGTTTGACTAAAGACGCTGGCCGATATATCACAAAATTTCTAGTTCTTTACGGGAAGCACAATGCAACGACCAATCGAGTTTGGTGTTCAGTTGCTGAGCATCACTTCGAGGTCTTGTTTGTCCGGTCATGGCGGCCGCAGTTGGATGCGAACTGAGTGCAGAAAGACACGTGGAACATTATTTCAGAGCACATTAAAAACCTCAGGCAGTCGAATTCAGTCCGTAATTATCCACTCATGCGTCCCTCATAGCCGCTCTTATTTATTTACAAGCAATATTGATGACTGATTAAGCTTTTTGTGTATAGCCTTACTGTAACAGGTGTCTGTGATTGTGCTAAAATAAATATGCTGCTCACAGCATAGGCGCCCAGAAAGACTCCTAGCGCAAGAAATCCGAGGAGCAGGAAAGAAGGGAGGGGTGGGGAAAGACGAAGTAGAGAGAAATTGGAAGAGAGCCGGGGGGGGGGGGGGGGGGGGTAGCAGACAAAACAAGGCAATATACACCCCAACAACGCATCCAAAAGCCCCACCCCGTGAGCTATCCCTTATAGGCACTGAGCACTACAACCTTCCCCTCCACCCCTACTCCTACCTTTACTCAACCACTACACAACCTTTATGGCCGGTTTTTCCTTTGGTGGTAAGCCCGGAACTAGCAGTTGTGTCGCCACTAGCTCGTACCTGCACGTGCGATACGTTGTGACACATCGCTTAGACATTTCCAGTGCTCTGTCTTTCAGACTGTTGCTGCAGGGGATGCTCCCTCCTGTATCTAGCCCCTTGTTCGTGACCTAGCGGAAATGGTACACGCCATTGGCGCGTGCCCAAATGAAAAAATTGCCGCCGGTTTAGTATTGCTAAGCCCCAAACATTGTGCAAAGGCACAGTCTTTTTCAGGTGCCTTTTGTAGTCTTTTCACCACATCACATTGTAACATCGCGTGGATATGCCAAATACATAGAGGTATCACCACAAATGTCACGGGATGTTAACTCCTGCCACGCTGTTATCACTGAATATGAGCACTGCGTGTAAGAAGGCAAATGGAAGTGTGTATTCAAATGAAGGCATTCTTTGGTGTGTGTTTTTTTTTTCATACTAAGAATTTAAGTGACTCGTATGCACCGCTTCACCGTCGGAGACAATTTTTTGAGTGCTCGCTGTTCGATCAGCTGCAAGAAAGCCTATATTGCGTGAATAACTAATTGGGCACGGTATTTGTGCTCAAAAGGCTCGTTCTTCATATCTGGATTGTGTATGCACATCAAGGGTGGCCGTCTTTCAAATACTGAACGTGACAGGCATATCTGTTGGCAGCAAACATCTGAAACGTGTAGTCGGAACAGATTTACACATGCTTCTAATTCCAACGAAAACAAAAATCAAATTTTCAAATAACCTTGCAAGAGGGATGAAATCGCGCTTCACACGAAGCAAGGAGAGTGGTAACTAAAATGTGCCGGAATCACAAAAAAAGAAGAAAAATCGTGGTGCCTTCCTTGCTCTGCCTAACCGCTGTTCAAGCATTATCTGAACTAAAGAAAACCGCCAGTATTGATTTCGGCATCGTCATTTACACCAAAAATGCGAGTGAAGGTAAGCTTCGGTTAAAATGGTCGCCTCCACCCACCCCTGGCTTCAGAATACCGGTGTGTTCAGTATCTACAACTTCAACATAGGTGTAAAAGCATTGAGGTCATTGAATGATGTTCGGGAACGTTTCGGCACGCCATGTAGTGTAAATCCAAGGGTCGATTTTTCTTTTCCCTTGTTAGCCAAGCCTTTTATTTCTTAGGGGTAAATATACTGTTCCGCGTCAACTGCCTCTGAAGACCTAAAGAAAGCCAACAGTTTCGATACCTGGAATGCGGACTGCTTAAAAGTGCTTGAAAGGAGAACGTGACTTAAGTGCCGCCCGAAGGAGTTGAGAGACTGCTTCAATAAATAAGTTGTCGCAGCCGCTCAAAAACTGTAGAATACCTGATACGGGTCCCATTCGAACTCTACATATTGGACTTATTTTTGGAAATGCGGCGGAATGCTTGAAGGTTGCTTCACTTCCGCCGCCGGTTGGCCCGGTATTGCACTGCCTCCGGGATCGGCCTGGGTCTTTATACCACGCGTCTTTTCTATCCTGTCTTTCTATCCCATCTTTCAACTCTCCTACTATCTGCACGTGGTAGCGATTGTGGCTCGGCTTGAGCCAGTGGGCAGGCCTGTGCACTTTCCTTTTCATTTTTTCTGGAAAACAGAAGAAGAGAAAACTTCACGATTGCACCTAGCAGATGAAACAGAGAGAGACAGCAAACTATTTTAAAGAAGATGTATTTCAAACACGGTGTGAGTTACGCACATTACCGGTGCGTCGTACCCCTTAAACTTAAGTTGAAAGTACGTTCCGACCTAATTACGGAAGGCAGTGTAATGTAGCGTTCAGTCTGGCGTAAAATGAAAGAGGTGCACGTTTAGAGCATGATGTTTTGTCTAGCATCTTCTGGACAAATGCTTTTTATGTTCAGTGACTTCTACAGCACCTAACAGTGCAGAGTGGTGAGCTCTAGAAATTCGCAAAACGGGAATCTAATTAACGAGACATGACTGGTTTTTGTGGAAACTTTCATGCTATATCTATTTCAAAACACAACTTCGCGTGTCGCAACTGCGTCAACTACCTGGCGCAGCACCCATGTTTTCCGTTGCCAATTTTCATTAGGGTTTAATTGATATGACTGGGCCCAATGAATATTCGTGGCTTGTTCAGTTCAGTTCAGCTTTGTTTTGTTACCTTAAAGCACTCTTTTTCCGGGGGTATTACATAAAAAGGGTAGCATTTTACTGAAATGAGCTAATAGTGACGAGTATCTAGAATTGAAGGTGATCGCTAACAAGTTCTTGAAATGTAGATGATGAAGCGATGTTAATAATGTCACGGGGCAGGCAGTTCCAGTCCGTTGCTGCTCAAAAAAAAAAGAACAAAGCAGAATATATACTAGTGTGCGATGGTGGCCAGGCAACTTATAGGGGATGACTGGTGCGGTGAGATATGCGGGCTGCTACTGTGATATACGATGACCGATTGAGGGAAGAATGAAAAAAAAATTGTGATAAAGGGTGAGACTCGCAGTGAAGCGACTGAACGAAAGAGTTGGTAGTCCAGATGTTACTTTCAACAAAGAAATGCTTGCGTCGTACGAGTGAGAAGAGTGGATAAATCTCGCTTTCGTAGAGCTCGTGATTATCTTTGTTCTTCGGGCTCGTGTCCTGGTTGCGCTAAAAATGTGTATAATAAATCTAGTGGCACGATTTTGACTGCTTCTAATGCATTGATTAGATACGCTTGGTACGGGCTCCATATGAAAGAAGCATATTATAATTTCGGTCTGATAAGTAATTTATATGCGAGTAGTTTTACATGTGGGGGGTAAGAAGGAGATGGTGCTGAAGAAAACCTAGTGTTTTATTCGATGCTGAAATCACATCTCCAATATAGGTGCGCCATGATAAAGCATAAGACAAGCTTACTCCTAGATACTTATAAGATAGTACTAATTCAATCGGGGTGTTAGCAATTATATATTAGAAGCGATGCGAACTTTGGATATCAGAGAAGGATAAGAGTTTGCATTCAGAAGGATTGAGGAACATTAGCCAGTTGTTACACCAAGTAAGTAAGCTGGTAAAATCTGTGTAAAGAATAAATTTATCACGGGAATTATTATTTGTACGCTAAGTAACACAGTCGTCAGCAAACATTCTAATACTACAGGAAACATGTTCATGCATGTCATTAATACATATTAAGAATAGACCATGTACAGATCCTTGTGGAATGCCTGATGTAGCTGGGAGGGAGTTATACAGGTAGTCTTTAACAAAGACTGATTGAAAACGATTAGTGAAAAGCGCCTCAATTCATTCCAGATTGTTGGAATGTGTGTTCAGCTGAGCAATTTTTACTTATAAATGGAGGTGAGGAATTATATTAAAAGCTTTTGCAAAATCTAGAAACATGGCGACAGTTTGCATGTTGCGATCAAGATTTGTATGCAAGTCGTGAAGGAAACGCACTGATTGGGTTTCACAGAAAAGCCCTTACAAAACCCGTGCTGTGATAAATGTAAGGCATTGTTTGAATCTAAACAATTTATATCTGAGAGAAGATGACATGCTTTATGATTTTGCCGGGCACACTACTTAATAAAATGGGGCAATAATTCAAGGGTGAATATCTGTCACCTAATTTGTAGACGTGAACGACCTTCCCCGTTTTCCAATCATCTGCAATGATTCCTGAAGAGAACGACTGCGAAAAAATAAAGGATAAGTAGGCTGCACATAATGATTTTATATGTTGCAGCCATTTTGCATTATTCAAGTCCATACCGGCTGATGGTGAGAGTTTCACGTTACGAATTACGGATGTGATGCGTTCTTCAAAAAATGTGATAGCTGGCCTGAAGGCTTCTATGTTGAAATATAGTAACTACAGGCGCGTCAAGTTCAGTAGTGAAAACAGGGGCAAATGCGTTGTTAATTATTACCGCGCATTCATGGTCACTAACTGCTTCATGCGAGTCTTTAGTCAATGCAATATTATGACTGTGCTTACTATTTAAAACTCGCCAGAACTGTCTGAAATTGCTGATTAGTAATTTTGGCAAGTCACTGTGATAAAATGAGTTCTTGATGTTATGAACTGCTTGTATGATTTTTCAGATGCGAGGTAATTTTTCAAGCTGCCGATTGTATATGCGTCTGATTGGCTGCACGAAACAACCGATTCTTTTTATTTTAAGGTCGTTTTAGATGCTTTGTAAACCATATATTATTGCGATTAGTTTGGAAATTCATCCCTCGTATACAAATACTAGTCAACAGGTTTTACTTATTTTTGCATATCAACCAGTTTTCATGAATACAGTGTGTGTTATACGTAGATTGTCACGCGGAAAAAAAGGTGCTAATGTTTTCAGTTATTGCGTCGTAATTCCCTCTTTCGTAGATGTTTATTTTTTCCTAGATGGGTACTTCTGAGCAGAGGTAAATGACAATAGAGCACGTATGATATTATGGTCCCTAATTTCTGGAAGGTAATTAATGGATTATAGTTATTCAGGGCTAATAGGTCAGGGGTGTTTGCGGTCTCTCGCGTAACGCTGGTAGGTTCTCAGACTGAATGAGTGAGCCTAAAATCTAAGCCGATATCAGTGAAATTCTTGGCTTCTGCATTGCACGTTAATAAGGAAGTGCCTAGATTCTGCCAATCAATGTCCGTGTAGTTAAGGTCCCTGAAAAGAAGAATGTCCGCATTTGGGTATGTAGCAAGATATTTTATAGTATCGTTCAGATTTCAATAAAAGTTTTGATTAATCTGCGGGGGCCTGTAACGAACGCCAACGAGCACCGTTACTGGAGGAGCGCTACAAATGAGTCATAATCAGTCGATATCGGAAGTGACGTGTGCAGCAGAGCATGATGTGCCTCGTTGAATTGCATCACGAACTAGGCACCCCCGCGAGCTTTTTCTATCATTTCGCTAGACGCGGAATTCGGGTCAGTTAAAATTTCAGCGTCCGACACGGTGCTGTTTAGCCAAGTTTCAGTTAGTATAAGTATGTTGCGTCTTATGTCGAGAGTGCATCGTCAGCTTTAGTTTTAGTCCACCTAATTTAGTGTATATACAACAAATTTAACTCTGACAATTTTATTTGGACTTAACATGAACAATATATTTTAAAAGTTGCAACGAACCACCAACATTTGCATAATGACCTCCGCACTGGTATAATAGGCAGAAAATACTTACTGCTGAATTGTGAATCATGCGAGCTGTGGTCAGCTGCTTCTGACCTTCGTGAGAAAAAACTTGACATATTTTAAAGTTCACTTTTTTGTTTTGTTTTAAATATAGGCTTCCTCAATTCGCTTCCTATTCGGTCATGTCACTATAGAACATATTGACTTTTTAACAACTATACCCGCTAGGATTTATGTTCTACTGCATTTTTAGGCACTCAACAAAAACTCAACAAACACTCAATTGCAACTCTAAGCACGTTTTTCCGAGGGAAGCGTAGTGTGCCTGGAGGCCAACGGGGACGCCGACGCAAACACCCTCAATCATTTTTCCACCGGGAGAAGGCAAACGAGAGATGGGGGGAAAATGACACGGCGCGCCGGTGCTGGCGGCAAGCAATTACAGGTCCAGGTTATGGTGAAGTTGACTCATCAGCGTGTTTGCGCGTCTGTATCGCTGAACACGGTGTAATTTGCTCGTCATCCCCGGGAAGTTTGTAAAGGGAGTTGCAGCATCAGTGCGCGTCTTATATAAAAGCTGTGCTCGATGGCAGTGTGCGTGTCTGCGTTTTCGATGAAGTGAGAGCAATCATTGTGCGTGCGGGGCAGCGCGAAAAGACGACTATTTGGGGGTAAGAGGGAAATTTATGCACGTGTTTGGAGGTAGGAATGGATGCTAGAACCGGGATTCCTATGGAGAGGGGGGGGGGGGGGGAGCTACAGGCGACGGTGCTTCCACATTTACCTGCCAGTAACGAAAGTGATGGTAGTCATACGGATTCCACAAAGTTGATAGCGCCGCCGTGTAATCAATCGCACAGCGGGGCTGGAACCGGCGCCCCCTAAAGGGCAACTTGAAGCAATGCCTATTTCACGCGTCCTCACTAGCTTTGTTAGATGCTACGCACGCGCAAACGCCGATGCGTTAGTGCTGGGCGCCCCGTGTTTCGATGTAATTGATCAGCTCTCTCTCTCTCTCTCTCGAGTTTCTCCGTGAACAATTAGTGCGTTCGAGCGCATGCGAGCTAGAATCCGTGGACGGGGAGGTGGAAAGTCTGGTCATTCAAGAGCCATGTGCGAGAACAGATGCGCCCCTCAATTAGCGTTAATAGATTTCCCCCGCCCGCGTCTGGATAAACACGGCAAATCGAAAGTTCTGCAGGACGAATAAGCCTGCCATAAGCACGGATGTATGACTACAAGCTGTGCGCTTTAGTAAGTCGAGTAATTTGTTTACCATGAGGCGATGCACATCCTCTTCAAATCGTTAAGGTCGCAGCCATTTTACAGGTTTTTCTTTGTTTCCTGCTCTTTTTTTCTTGTTTGAATACGTTCTGTATCTTGTGTTATCTTTTGAACATAGCGTTACATTTTTTGTTGCTGAATTGTGCTACCTGTACCATTTTTCTATGTTTTCCCCTCTACAATAATGCCCGTTTCAGGGCGCTCTAGGTATCTGAATAAATCCATAAATAAATATCTTCTGAGCAAGAAAACTCTGGTCATGGCCCTCCACATTCACACGAAAGGTGCTTGTAGAACTTCCTCCAGAGTAGACAGCGTTTTCTTCGTAGTACGAAGAGCAGGAGCCTTCTCCGCTTCCTGAATGAACGCACCTTACATGATTCGCTTTCGTATACAATGATCATAAATTAAACCTTTCTTGCAAGTGTGCAAAAAAATACTCCCGCAATAAAGCACGTGGGGAGCAAGGACAGGCATCCTCAAGGATGTGATGTTCTTGATCTCGTCGTCCATGGGGCATGGAAGTGGATGAGCTCATGGTGCATGCAGTACTGAATTTCGTTACTCTTTTCCGCCTCCATGAATTTTCGAGCAGTCTAGGCGTTTTTCAGCACTGACTGAACTCGCTCTATTTATCGAGGCAAGGCTCCGGGAATTGAAATCTTATTCCTTAACACATATTATGCATCCCTCCGCCTTTGTTTTTCCTGTTAATAGTGCGTCAGCTTGAGCCACCACATGAAGAAGACCTTCATAATGAAACAGTAGCATTGGAAATATCAAGCATTCACATTTGCAGGTAGGCACAGTACAAAACAAGTCACTGAATCTGAATACACTTCCCGCTTTAAACTACCGTTCTGACTTTTCCAGGAACTGTAGCTACCGAACAGGCCCGGGAAATCTTTTCATCGGATAACAACCTAGTGCTTTTCCACCACTCCGTGCCCGCTATGTGCATACGTGGCCTGACTGCAAAATATATGCAACAACCGTCGAAGTAACAACTCTCACAACTTTCAACAAGCCCCGGACCACAACGGAGGCGTCGGAGGAGGAGGGAAAAACGCCGAGGGCCTTGCTCAGTCTGTAGGTGAGGCGGTCACACTACGTCCTTTGTTATGATGACACCACGATTCTGTTGTACAATCGCTGCCTTATCGGCCCCACATCGACCAGCTATAGCCCACTGCACGGTGTACCAAAGGATAGGAGAAAATATGGCCGAAACGCGTATTTGTTGAAGAGGGAACAGAAAACGCTTGTTTTGTTAAGTCCCTGTACAGGCTGGACGGCGTAAGATCGAACCACCCGAAAAAGAAAAAAAAATAACGCATTCATGGGTCATGCTCGCGATGCCTGGGGCGCAAGTCGTGGTTGAGAGTTATCGCAAAAGCGAGGCTGGGACACGGAAGGCAGTTTTGTCAGTAATGAAGATAAGTGCTGCTATTCTAAGAATATCAGCATATATGAGACTTAATTAGATGTTCATTTGGGGCATTACTTTCGTCATCTGTGTTTCGTGTACTAAATAAAGCCTCCTGCATTTAACTACTCACCAGCAACAACTTTATAACATAAAAACAAAATATTTCGCATTGAATGTCACAAAGCTACGGATGAATCACATTTTAACGCGTGACAATATTTTTCTACGTAACTATGTGTATGAAGATGCGCCAATTTCACTGTCATGATAAATATTTGCTGCATTCGTTAAGAAAAATAATCTCATTTCCGATGTGATGCAGATTAATGTTTTCCGACAAAAAAGGACCACTACTGCATGCAAAACAGTCTCAGAAGAAGCAGTGCGTTCGAAACGTACGCAAATTCAAAGCGAACGTTTAGTCCTTTCAGGCGCTGTGTACAGTCGCGAGCAAGAATGATGCATACCACGCGCTGTTCCCTGGCTTGTTGTCCTTACCTTCCGACGTTTCCGCCAAACAGAAGAGACATGAATCAAAGCGAAGCGATCTGACATGTTTTCCTCTTTTGCTCCTGACAGTACTTAACTGTGGACGCAGGCTCTGAAAGGTTTTAAAGGGAAACTGAAGACAAGTAGATTTGACTGCATCGACAGGGTACATGGTTCGAATCACAAAGAGACTCCTCTAATCGAAAACGGGAAAACGGAACTTTTAAAAGCTAGAAAATAAAAAAATACGCAATAGAGACGTCGCAGTCAGCGGCTGATTCCGCAAGTAAAATGCGCACGTTTACACTGATTTTGGGGCTCGAATTCTACCCAGATGCTAGGCTACAGCAGCATTCACTTCAAACCAATGGCATCTCGTCCTTTTTGACAAAGACATGACAAGTTTGAATCGTCAGGTGGGAAGATCTTTAAACCCACTCATCCCACCGAGAAGAGCGTCGTTTGCTAGCGGACAGACGTGAACGTAGGCAGAAACAGTCAGAGAATCATTTTTTACTGAAAACAATAATTGGATAGAATTGTCCTCAGTGTGCGCTTAACGTCTGGGTTGATTATCTTCTTTTTGCTTTCCTTCTTTTCTGTCGTTTCTCACTGACTCCTGTTTGTAGTGTAACAACACTTAGTGCTCTCGCTTTGCTCTTTCGCCTGTCCAAACAGTAATCAAAAGAAGCCCCTACAAAAACAGCGTGTCTCCAGCCGGCAAACACGTTTATAAGAACGTTATGTAAGGCAGTTTCAGATGCTTATCTTTGTTATATCGACCAACGACAATGTTGCCGTCCGGCTTCTAAACTCCTCCCGCAAAAAAACTTCATCAAATATTGGACGGATGGTGCTGTAAAAGTCCGCCTGAATATATTTTTGGAAGCAATATAGCGCATGAAACACACAAACACAGAAGAGAGGATGTACACGGGACACCTTCTCTTCTGTGTTGAAGTGTTGCATGCGCTATAATATTTCCTGAAAACTTTAACCGTCTAACACATCTACATGTTGTCCTAAATCCTCTGGCCAATTTTACTCCACATTTTTTGCCGGAATGCTTTAGATACCTGTTTCAATAATAAATTTTAGCGACTGGTTGGAGTGGTAGTTCCGTACAACGGTCGTCATGCCAAGATATCGACATCCGTATAATTGGTTGTACTGTAGCCGTGTCATCCCAGTTATAAAGTGATTCATTCTCTTACTCGATCCTTGCAGCAACGTTTTAGAGATTCTAGCTAGAAGTTATCTAATAAAGGTCGCGACGTGAAATTTCTGCATTTTTGTTCTTTTCTTTGATGCTTTTAGGTTGGTTGCTGAGATTTATTGAAGGATTGGATTCTCAGAGTTCCTTGCAGCTAGACTTAGACGAACCCTTCACTGCAGTGCAATCTTTCGCAGAAAAATGCTTCAAGAGAACTTTTGTTTCCAGTTTTTGACGCTGTTAATTTAGTCTTAATATTATCTCTCTTGCCGTCTTCTACATATTAGCCGGCTTTATCAATTACACTTGTTGGAATGGTTAACTAACTTCCTCCTCGCACTTGCTGTGTTTGGTCTCCGCCTAAAAAAATGCTGATAGTCCAAGTCAGCGGCAAAAGCCTGGCCTTAAACGGCATTTCGTCTTGATATTGCCCTTGTCTACTTTTTGAACACCGTATTTCTGTTAGCCAACTTTAGTGAGGCCTTATTTTTTCCTCTCGTCGTCTTCGCTCCGGTCTCACTCATGACACTTATTATCAATTTTTCAAGCCCAAGAATAGGCCATGGCTTGTTCGAGCTGTTCCCGCGCGTTTTTAAGAGGTTGCGGTAACCTACAAAACAACAGATAAGGCCTCGCGAAATCCTGAAGTCTTGTGTGCAAAGACTAAGAATAGGCTGACTTGTTTCGAGTTGGAATGAGAAAATTATTTGTGCAAAATGGCCGCGTTGGTCAGCGCATACAGGAGTGTTCAAACTTGAACAATTAAATGGGCTACTCAGATCGCTGTCAGCCATGGACTAGTAGCCACCTAGCACGGATCATCTGCATTTTGTCTTTTCTAACGAAATAAATCTCTTGCAATCCAATCATCTCTCGCGCTCAGTCTTCGGCCTGCATGTGCTGTCCTACTGTTTTGGGCAGCAAGCTCATAGGCAGGCCACTTGTCGATCACGGACTATGTACACAAGAACAAAGTTGAGAGTTAAGTCCTGGAACCATTCTTTGCACTAGGATCCTCGCGCTCATAATGCACTTTCAAGAATTCATGGCGCAATTAGAGAATCGCTGACACCTCCTCGATCCGTCGCTATATAACACCAAGCGGCGTAACGTCATCTCCGAATCAGCGCAGTTCCACTCATTTCGCATTAATTTGCAGTGCTTTCCCAGGATTTCGTTCTGAAATGTGTTCCATTTATTTATACCGACGTTCGACCCCTCAAGGGCACAAATGATATCATGATTCACGTGTCTTAGCAGACACTGCTAGATAAAAGTCAAACTGAGGTTGCGCCAAGTGCACACATCTGTTTTCTTTGCAGCCCACAAGGTGGTACGAAGAATCGAAGTTATGTTAGCATGAATGCCGCAAGGTGGGCATATTTTAGCATACTTTACTTTTATCGCTAAAATGTTCAGGGGCCGTGATTTATCAGAGCGAGGATCATTTATTTCAAGAAGAAAGTATGAAATCCACATGAAAAAGGAGCTGCCTTGTGCTGAATCTTTACCAGAGGAAGCTGGAAGTATATCGTGCTTGAAGAGGCTTTCTAGAGCTTAATTGTGTGTTCAGAACATGCACACAAGTAGCGATTGTATCGCTCTTGCAGACATGAGGAAGAAGATGCTGCAGGTCACTATACCACGTTCGTAGATAAGCTGCGGGGAAAATATAGCTGTTACACGGCCTTCCTATAAGGCCCTCAGAACAACGCCACTTTTTGTTAAATGACAGAAGATAAACCACCCTTAGAAAGGGGAAGCCTAACGCTCCAAAACTTTGCAACAGGATCAATGAACACGTACTGGCTACACAATTTCTTCGACAGTGCACATAATTAGTAAGTAATGCTTTATTCGGGTATCGAAACTGCGCTTCTATTCAGAAAATAAATGAAAGTGATGGCACGGGTCTATAAAGGCACGTATCGGTGACACGGCATCTGTGCTATAAACAGAACAATTTAGGCGACGGTCTGTGCCAGAGGACCGACTGGTCCTATCATCAGTTTTGTGGGCAATTCATTGTCTGAATTATTGATGTCCTGCGTTCGGGCGAAGCAGTGTTGGAAGGCATTTCAGAAATAGACCCTACGCTTGTGGCACGTGGCAGCCACCTCATTCATCATAGAATAGGATATGATCGTCGGCAGGTTCAGCCATACGAAGATGATCTATGGTTCGCTCTCCACTGCAGCAGCATTCAATTAACTGAGCAACTCGGTCAAAATTGTGCGTGTTTCGCATTCATTACGCTTTTGTTATTGAGCTGCATCGATAAAGGTTAACACCAGGCAAGCGCGCATCTCTCGTTTCTATGGGAAGCGGGCTTGGTTACCCCGTCCTCCTTTATCCAGACTGTGGCGGTTTTTTCAATCACGATTATCGAATATATATTTTATTCGTTTTGGGGGAAAGGAAATGGCACAGTATCTGTCTCACATTTCGATGGGCACCTGAACAGCGCCGTAAGGAAAGAGATAAAGGAGAGAGTGGAAGAAGAAAGGAAGAAAGAAGTGCCGTAGTGGAGGGCTCCGGAATAATTTCGACCACTTGGGGATCTTTAACGTACGCTTACCGCACAGCACACGGGTGCCTTAGCGTTTTTCAGCCATAAAAACGCAGCCGCCGCGGTCGGGTTTGAACCCGGAAACTCCGGATCAGTGGTCGAGCGCCCTAACCACTGAGCCACCGCGACGGGTCGATTATCGAAGGCAATCTTGCAGATTTCGTGGGCTTAAGTGGGAGAATTGCAGCGATTAAAAAAAATTGCTGTTGGCTTAGTTCTGGTTAAAGCTTGTCGAAAGCGAAAAGCTGCATCTCCCTGGCAACGCTTGTGGCCGAGCGACGGGCGGTTTCCAACTTTCATTTTCCATCGCTTACGGCTCAGTTCGGGTGCCCACCGAGATATGTGAGACGGGCGTAATTTGCTTTCCTTAAAACCAACCTTATTTCATTTTCCTTCCCTTACGGGCGCGGTTCGGGTGTCGGTCTCCACGACATTCGTCGTATCGATCACACCTTGCGTTCCGCTGAACGCATCAAAGTGCACCGGCGTTTCATGCACAACCCTCTTTCATGACCTGCAGACACTTTCCCGTCTGTACGGAGATCAAGGTCAAAGTGAAAGGTGAAAGGTAAAAGTCGAGATGGTGTAAAAGCTGCTGGTGTCGCTGCTGTTGCTGACGTTATGTGTCGAACCTGACTACCACCAGTTATGCTCATGGTTTGGCCTCTACCTACACGCAAGGTAAAACTTGCTGCCACCGTGACCTCTAACTATATTCAAGGTCAAACTTGCGGCCCCGCTGACGGCTCGAAGAGATGGCTCAGTGAAGCTTTTCGCTTCAAAAAAGCTTCATTGCGAGTTTTGAACCTTTGATAGCGTCTTTGAGAGAGGGTAAACGCTTCCTCCTGGTTTCTACGACAGATTGTCCACTACGCGCGTTAAAGCTGAGTGATTTAGTCATTGATTGACTGAACGACTATTAGAGCTGATTATGAGACACAGCGTAGACCTCACGTGCTTGTTGTGTGGCCAATTTATTTGGTCCGTGCTAGAACAAACATTTCCCGGCTTCTCTTTTGTGACTCATTGCTGCGCTGTCCACTCCCCCGCGCTTAGGAGCGCGCTCATTGCATGAATAAGTGGCTTCCTCCATGAATAAAGCAGAAATTTGGGCAAGTTGGTACGTATCCATTTTGAAACAGCGCAACAAAGACGGGACGTGGAAACTGAGGTGTAAAGACAAACAAGCGCTGACTAACAACTGGGTTTATTGAAAAAAACACGCAAAATATATACAGAGTTAGGAAAAACTAATCGCCACCATAGTCAACTCATGCCACATGTGACGCCAGATATCCAATCTCCCCTTCGGAAAGGGCGAACGATGGGCAACTAATGCACGTTGCGCCTTTCTCACGTATAAGAAAAGCTTCAAAAACTTCTCGCGTCATCTTATCACAGTGGCGAAACACGATATTAGTGTTCTTATAGTCGGGGGTACATTTGCATTTCTTGCAACGGAATGCACCTTTAGTGAGAGGGTCTCCTTCTGTTTTTCTTTTTTCGTACTCTTTTTCGTGTTTACATTTGCACCTTCTGCAGTGGACCGCCACGTGTGACAGGGGGTCTTTTTTTCTGGTGTTCTCATGTTCCATGAGTCGCTTGTTTATGCATCTTCCTGTTTGGCCAATATATGTGGCGCCACACGAGAAGGGAATTTGGTACACTACCCCTACCTCGCAAGGTACATAAGGGGAAACATGGCGCACCTGACAAGCCCTTTTGTTTCCCTCCTGCCTCTGCCTTACCTGTCTACACATTCTGCCTAATTTCTTCGGGGCAGAAAATACGACGTCAACGCCATATCTGCCTGCCACTTTTTTGAGCCCATGGGACATGCTGTGCGCATATGGAACCACTGCCGGCCTTTTATTTTTATTTTCATTTCTTGCACTCGGCCGAGCCCCATACTTCACGTGCCTAAGCAATTTTTCCGCTGCCCTGGAAATGAGGTGAGCCGGATAGCCATTCGCGCATAATCTGTTTGATTGGGCTGCAATGCTCTCCCCAATCATTTCATGGCAGGACTTCTTGAGTGACGATTGGAGGCACGACAAGATAATGCCTTCTTTTATAAGCTTGGAATGACCTGACCTGAAGTTTAACAAGGGCTTAGCCGATCTTGGCCGATAACACCAGCACACGTGCTTGTCTCGGGAAAACAAAACTAAATCTAGAAACTGCAGTTCCTTGTTCGTGGGTACCTCTGTTGTAAACTTTAGCCCACGCCCGTACTCATTAAACACCTTAAGAACATCGACTAACATTCTAGGCAGGCTGTCTGGCGGGGTAAACACCAAATAGTCGTCGACATAACGAAAAATACGCACCCCTAACTCCTTCGAAGCTTGCTCAATCGCCCTGTCCACAAAACTCAAAAAAATGTTAGCCAATACAGGTGCAACCCTGGAACCAATGCATACACCGGATGCTTGCACAAATGACTTGCCCTCCCACTCAACAACTGTTGCCGACAGGTAGAAGGACAAAATTTCTAAAAAACTATCAACAGACACACCACATTTTTCAATGAATGCACTTTCGTCATTGTCCTGTGTGATGCACAAGGAAGTTGACTTCAGTGGTTCTAAGGTGAAATGGCGGGCGGTCGAACTTTTGAGACACCACAATTTGAGCAAGCTGGCGGACACAGCGAATAAGTCGGCAGGACTGAAGCTCGAAGTTTTTTTCACCATTAAGACACACAAGCCGGACCAACCTTTCCGTTCCATTGTCTCCGAACGAGGGACCTGGCAGCATGTAGTTTCAGGTTATCTTCAAAGGCAACTGGAGGCGCTGGCCCTGCCAGACCCATTCGTGATTCCGAATTCGGATGCGCTGGTGGAGCACCTTAAGCTGGATAACCCTGGGATCTGCAAGTTTTTCAGCGTTGACGTAGTGGACCTTTACTATTCATTGCCACACGGAGAGCTCATGAGGGCCGTTAAAATGTGCATCACACAGGACAATGACGAAAGTGCATTCATTGAAAAATGTGGTGTGTCTGTTGATAGTTTTTTAGAAATTTTGTCCTTCTACCTGTCGGCAACAGTTGTTGAGTGGGAGGGCAAGTCATTTGTGCAAGCATCCGGTGTATGCATTGGTTCCAGGGTTGCACCTGTATTGGCTAACATTTTTTTGAGATTTGTGGACAGGGCGATTGAGCAAGCTTCGAAGGAGTTAGGGGTGCGTATTTTTCGTTATGTCGACGACTATTTGGTGTTTACCCCGCCAGACAGCCTGCCTAGAATGTTAGTCGATGTTCTTAAGGTGTTTAATGAGTACGGGCGTGGGCTAAAGTTCACAACAGAGGTACCCACGAACAAGGAACTGCAGTTTCTAGATTTAGTTTTGTTTTCCCGAGACAAGCACGTGTGCTGGTGTTATCGGCCAAGATCGGCTAAGCCCTTGTTAAACTTCAGGTCAGGTCATTCCAAGCTTATAAAAGAAGGCATTATCTTGTCGTGCCTCCAATCGTCACTCAAGAAGTCCTGCCATGAAATGATTGGGGAGAGCATTGCAGCCCAATCAAACAGATTATGCGCGAATGGCTATCCGGCTCACCTCATTTCCAGGGCAGCGGAAAAATTGCTTAGGCACGTGAAGTATGGGGCTCGGCCGAGTGCAAGAAATGAAAATAAAAATAAAAGGCCGGCAGTGGTTCCATATGCGCACAGCATGTCCCATGGGCTCAAAAAATTGGCAGGCAGATATGGCGTTGACGTCGTATTTTCTGCCCCGAAGAAATTAGGCAGAATGTGTAGACAGGTAAGGCAGAGGCAGGAGGGAAACAAAAGGGCTTGTCAGGTGCGCCATGTTTCCCCTTATGTACCTTGCGAGGTAGGGGTAGTGTACCAAATTCCCTTCTCGTGTGGCGCCACATATATTGGCCAAACAGGAAGATGCATAAACAAGCGACTCATGGAACATGAGAACACCAGAAAAAAAGACCCCCTGTCACACGTGGCGGTCCACTGCAGAAGGTGCAAATGTAAACACGAAAAAGAGTACGAAAAAAGAAAAACAGACGGAGACCCTCTCACTAAAGGTGCATTCCGTTGCAAGAAATGCAAATGTACCCCCGACTATAAGAACACTAATATCGTGTTTCGCCACTGTGATAAGATGACGCGAGAAGTTTTTGAAGCTTTTCTTATACGTGAGAAAGGCGCAACGTGCATTAGTTGCCCATCGGTCGCCCTTTCCGAAGGGGAGATTGGATATCTGGCGTCACATGTGGCATGAGTTGACTATGGTGGCGATTAGTCTTTCCTAACTCTGTATATATTTTGCGTGTTTTTTTCAATAAACCCAGTTGTTAGTCAGCGCTTGTTTGTCTTTACACCTCAGTTTCCACGTCCCGTCTTTGTTGCGCTGTTTCAAAATGGATTCCTCCATGAACTTCCTTTCACTGGTCCCTTGATGCAAAGTCATCCAATATGCTCCGCGAAGTAGTGTGTTCTTTTCTTCTGGTTTGCTTCACTTTTTTTCTTTTTTGTTCATTTATTTGGTTCCCTTTATTGTTCACTGTGTGGTCCCCCCCCCCTTTGCCTCGTTTATTTATTCATACTTTAAATTCCGTTTTCTTCCAGGAACTTTAAGCTTAGCGAGAAGCGACTGTTAGAAAGCAGCATGATGGTGACGGTACAATGCTTGCGCGCGCACGCAGCTCAGTGCATACGCACGAAAAACGTCCAGGGAAATCATACCTGTGTAAAAATAGTTATGTCGCCACAGATATCTGGCATTGGAGACCAGGTGCCTATAGAAAGTGCGATAATTCTCCTGCGGATGTCCCACGCATCCTCATTGTGCCGCTCGGCACACGACCCGTGTACATCCTTGCTATGTCCGCGCCAAAATTTTCCTGGATGTCGCGCTACTAACGATGGCTTCTAGCTTATTGTAGCCTGCTTGAAAAAAAGTTGCAACGAAAAGAGTTGTGTTCACCTGGCCGAATAAGCGGGTTGCGCGGTGGGAATACTGCTAGAGCTCAGTTCGTGATTTCCATCAAGCATCGTCTTTCCGCCTATGGCAATAAGAGTGCTTCCACAGAGGTATGTCGTGAAGTAGCCAGAAATTATTTTACAAAATCGGGTTGTGTAGTGCCATAGAAAACCTCGAAAAGATATCTCATGTGCGCGCTATGGTAAATTTCCCATTCCTGCACATCCACGGTATCTCCGTAGCAAGTTCTTGGCGGCATTGATAAGCCCTCCGACATCCTGTTCTCACTGTGGTTGTCAGCACGTTTGCTTCACACGTTTTGGGCTTTCGGTGCCTTTCGTACGACACCAAGAAGATAAATTTTCTCGAAGCTCTGTATGGCAAGACAACTATATATGCTGCATGGCACAGTGGTACGTGTTAGGAGCTTTTTGCGTTCGCAATGATTGTCTGAAACCCAGGAGGTGGAACGCTTTTAGGTCAACGCCAGCCCGTTTCTCGTGATTAACTTTAAACGTGCAGTCTGTAGAAATGTGAAAACGGTTTGGCGTCTGGGTGCCCTGCATCATGCGAATGCTTTCTCGCACATGCGTCAACGCACCTTTCCTGTAATATATTTGTTTCCAGAGCTCGACTATCTGGTTCACGGTGGTCTTTTGCTGAAGGTGTATTACAAAGCTGGCGTATTTTATTGCGAAGCAATACTACTTTAGGTCGCACTTCAGCCCGTTCTGTGGCGAAGCGGTGGTAGGCACCATTGACCTTTAGCGTGACCTCGCTGCGTGACGTCACACCACGTGACCTAGAGTGACGTCACACCAGCTGTGTAAAAACGGGGCCCCATCTCAAGCCGTCGCGAGGCGAGGCGGTAGCCCCCAACGGCGGCCTAACTGCCGCCCCTCTCACCAGGGGCGCTACGGTCAGAGTGACGTCACACCAGCTGTATAAAACAGCTCTACTCCTCTCGCCAAGGCGAGGCTGGAACGATCTGCTGCGGCCAAGCGACATAACATAGATAAGTCATAAGTCATAACACAGATAAGTCATTAGTGTACCAAGGATATCAATAGCAGAAACCAAGCAAAACAATGTATAGCCATAAGTTTAACAAAGGGCAACCATGTCCACACCATCAGCCGAACCAAGGCGCAGCCAAGGGTATTGCTTTCGCAATCTTCCAGACATAACCAAGCTAAGCCTTCAGCCAATTTTTTTTTTCATCTTTTCTATTTGGGTCATTTTACACGCAAGGGGCGCGTACACTTATCGCCAACGTTTATACATTTATTATATACACGTTTTTACTAAATATATGAACGCTGCTTAAAATAGTTTATTTTGTATTTTTTTGTGTGTGCGAGCATGCAAATAACCAACGCAACATAAGAAAATATGTTTAGCGCGAAACCTCTATTTCGTGACCAAAGCTGCAAATACAGTGACCGAACGCTCCGCGAGTTCTATCTTGAACGATTGATAACTGGACGCCCCACTCCAATTGTAGCCAACAGAGTGCTGTGCGCGTGTGTTTTAAATCCTCCAACATGAACTAATCACGCGCACAACATGGACACATTTCTTATTGTGTAAATAGTTTGTATATATTACTTCTCCCCCCCCCCCCCCTATCCTCTCTTCCTGTCCCCTCACCTCTTTCATTTCATTTCTCCATTCTGCCTGCTATCATTTATTTCCGCTGCCTTAGTTAAGGTGCTCCAGTATCGATGGCAGATGACAGGGCTAGCAAAAATCTTTTCCTTCCTTTTTACTATTATTTTAATAAAAAATATACTACCACCTGGGTCATCCCTGATACCTTGAATTTGATTTAATAAAGAAATATATAGAATAAATATTGTCGCGAATGGAATCTGAAGCCGCGGCGGCGTCAACAGATCAGCTTCGCTGGCCGCTGCGCAAGAGCAATACACTATCGCCATAGCTCATGACGCCTCGTGTTAAACTGCAACGCACTCTCAACCTGACGTTGCACATCGTCGTCTTGATCAGCTTTCACCAGTGGCGCAAACAGATCACATCACCTTACCCTCTATCAAAGCTCAACCTGAGTCTAATATCGTCGCCAGACGTTGCAACGAACCAGCAAAGCAACGCAAACCACAAAGCAAATGTTCTCGCATGTCTACTTGGTTTAACTACGTTAAAACGTTAAACCCTTGCCATTTTTTTTTTTGCAGCTGGGGCTACACAAGGCTACCAGTGGGACCCGCCGCGGTGGCTCAGTGATTAGGGCGCTCGACTACTGATCCGGAGTTCCCGGGTTCGATCCCGACCGCGGCGGCTGCGTTTTCATGGAGGAAACACGCTAAGGCGCCCGTGTGCTGTGCGATGTCAGTGCACGTTAAAGATCCCCAGGTGGTCGAAATTATTCCCGAGCCCTCCACTATGGCACCTCTTCTTCCTTTCTTCTTTCACTCCCTCCTTTATTCCTTCCCTTACGACGCGGTTCAGGTGTCCAACGATATATGAGACAGATACTGCGCCATTTCCTTTCCCCCGAAACCAATTATATATACCAGTGGAGCATTTCGCGGTACACGCGAGAGGCCAGTTGTGCGCATACGCTGTTACCATGGCAGCCGGGGAGGAGGAGTGGGTGCACCGCGCGCTTCACCTCTTTCTTCCGGAGTCCCTTTATCCCTTCCCTTATGGCGAGGTTCAGGTGTCCGCCGGTATGTGAGGGGTACTTCACCATTTCCTTTACCCAAAAACCAATTTAACCTTCCGGCCGCGGTCCGCGGTGTCGGTCTCCACGGCAGTCATCGCATGGATCACACCTACCGTTCCGCTGAACGCATAAAAATGCACCGGCGTGATAAAGGAGGGACTCGGAGAAGAAAGGAAGATAGAGGTGCCGTAGTGGAGGGCTCCGGAATAATTTCGACTAGCTGGTGATCTTTAACGTGCACTGACATCGCACAGCGCATGAGCGCCTTAGCGTTTCGCCTCCATCGAAACGCAGCCGCCTCGGTCGGGTTCTTTTTTTTTTATTCGAGAAGCGTGCCATGTGCCATGAGGCATAAGTTGAAAAAAGGAAGGGGGGAAGGAATGCACGGGATTGAAAGTTAAAACAAGGAGTGAAGAATCGCTTCGCTGACGTAGTCGCAGAGGTTGCTAATGAAACGGCTGTCCATAGTCCACTTCACGTAGTCACTTTCGAGGTTTCAACGCAAGCCCACCTCCCTGAGGAGCCGTTTTCTGATAGCAGCCGTCGCTGGGCACGTCCAAAAGTGCCGAACATCAAAAATGTCCGGTGCAACGCTACAGTGAGGTCACCTGTCAGGTGCTGGCAGATCTTTTGCACGCCGCCTATGACGGACAGATGGTGTCAGAGCCGCCCCTGCCCGAATCCGGCGCACGGATACCTCCTCTTGCCGAGTAAGACTACGGGGGAGAGGGTGCGAACACGGATGAATTAGAGCGCGTGTTCGCTGGCGCAGAACTTCGGAATCGAAAACATGGGACAGGAACGGGTCTGGGGGAAGAGGGGAAGGTGGAGGATCGTCTGATGTATGAAGATGAGTCATAGCATCCGCTTGAATGTTATGTGGATCCTGGGCATGGCCGCGAATCCAGTGTATGCGAACAGGACATGGATATTTTGCGCAGAGCACATGAATTGACTGTGAAATCTGGAATGTCCGTCGAACAGCTCAAGTTGTTTAAGGGCGGCGCGGGAGTCGGTGTAAATATGAACTGTATTGAATGTTGGAACGAGCGGAAGGGAAGCAATGGCATTATAAATGCCTTGAAGTTCCAATGCATGGGGAGTGCACGTATCCGCGATATACGTCGCACGAGAGTTGTGATGCGGATGAGATGAACTATACACAGCAGTAACTCCCCTCTCTGCAGAATGTGAGGCATCCGTGTATAATATGCACCCTTCAGGCAGGTACACTGCTGATACCGACGGTGAAACAGTGGGGCGATTATCAGTGAGCTCGCAATAGGACCACGGTGGACGTGTCTTTAAACGATGAAGTAGGAGAGACTGTTTTCGAGCTCTATTTGCCACCCGTTGGTCGATGAGTTCACTGAGTGTATTAAGTTAGGCGAACTCCTGTAGCACAGGTATGGGTGTTAAACGAGGCAGATATGTTATGACGCGCATAGCCTCACGATTGATAGCTTCAAGGGAGTCCCACTGTCTGCGGGTGAGACGTTGAAATTGTGCCTGATATACTATCCGTGGCTGAAGAATAGAGCGCACAAGCTGGCGGGCCGTATGAGCACGTGCGTCACCAGAGCGCATAGCTATGCGACGAATCAGACCTAGATTGGCGTGAGCCGATTTACGGGTGGCTGTCAGCCACGGGGTGACAGTCCCAGATGTATGGAGGAGAAGACCAAGAATACGAACAGTTTCTACCTGAGGAATCACAGAATTATGTACCCTAAAATTTAAAGGCGGAGGTTTCCATAAGCCGGCTTTATTTCCAACTCGAATGAAACATGATTTAGTAGGAGAGAGTGTTAGACCCATGTGTGGGAGGCGAGATGCCAATACATCCAGAGCGTGCTGAAGGACCGTCTGATGAATAGACGCATCTGGATGACAACAACACAAGGTTATTTCATCGGCATACGCAAGCACGCGGATAGAAAGGATGGACTCTGGGGCTTAAACAAGAGGAATTAAAGCCACATTAAATAATGTGGGGGCGAGAACGCAGCCCTGCGGCACTCCTCTATTGGAAGTGAAGTTACCAAATTGCTTTCCGTGGACACGCACGCTGAAGGTTCGGTTTGCTAAAAAGGCGTGGATGGTGAGAAGAAACCGGTGAGGGAGACCAAGAGTTTGAAAGGAGGCAAGAATGGCAGAGTGAAGGATGTTATCATATGCCTTTGTTATGTGTTTAGCTATTACGGTTCGTACAAGGTGACTCTGCGGAGAGTGGCCAGGCACGGCAGCAGCCAAAGTAGCAAGGCCGTCCTCCGTTCCAATTTTTGTGGGTGAAAACCAATTTGGGAATCTGGGTAACAATCATGGGATTCCAGCCACCACGACAAGCGTGCGGCTAGAATGTTTTCATACTGCTTGCAGATGGTAGGCGTAAAGGAAATTGGGCGAAGGGCTGAGAGAGATACTGGAGGCTGACCTGACTAGGGTATTGGAACCACAATAGAATGCTTCCAGTCTCCCGGAATGACGCCAGAAAGCCACACTTCGTTAAAAGTATCAAGTAGGGTTTGCAAATCCCTCCCTTCCAAGTTACGGAATAAGGAGTTAGGTATTGCGTCGTGCCCGGGAGTAGTAGTAGTTTTTAAACGTTCAATGGAGGCCAGCAGCACTGCCATGGTGAGGTCAGAAGTAATCCCATCGGGGGGCTCTGTTACCGATAAGTCAGGTGGAGACGCAGCGGTGCAGTCATGGTTTGGAAAAAATTGACGGGCCGCTTGTTGTGCAAATGTGTCCTCATCCACATTTAGCGCGAGGCGAATGCTCTCTGTGTAATCTGCAACCTGAGAAGGGCGCTCCATGGCGTGAAACACTCTCCAAAGATGTCGATTGCCCTGCGTAGAGGACAGGCGGGCACACCATGCAGCCCAGCGTTGCCTGCCTAGCCGCTTTGCATAGCGCCGCGCCCGTGCGGTAGCGCGGTGAAGAGTAGGAAGAGCCGAAGGGTCATCGGGGTGACGAGTAGCGTAAAGATCCGCCTGGCGACGAAGAGCCCACAGATTCAAGAGATGTATGTCCGGGTTTGGGTCGTCTTCATTTAGTAGTGGTAATAGTGTGAGTAGCGAGAACAGCAGAGAGAGTAGACAATGCTGAAGAGGAGTTGAAGGTAGATAAATGATTGTCTGCGCGTACACAGTCCCATGATGTTATTCGTACAGTGCGGCGTATTTTCCATAGACGCGTAGGCGTGAGGGAGATAAAAATAGCGCTGTGATCGCTACCCAAAGTATCAGAATTAACAGCCCAACGAGGGTTACCGGGGCCATCAGGTGAATACGGGCCACCTCGTGGGCGGGTAGAAGTATTCGGGTGGTTTAAAAGTTAAAAGGAATGATCCGAAAAGCTCCCTTGGATGTGTGCACCAATTGAGGAATCCGATGGGTAACCCCAAGCAGTGTGTGCGCCGTTAAGTCAACACTAAATAGAATAGAATAGGGATACCCGAGTTGGCAGAACGTAGAAAACGAACCCATCCCAGATTGGGAGATGCGGAGCCAGGACGACTATAAAAAGAAACTAGAATAAGGGGTGTGCGTGCAGGTTTTACGAGAAGGGCAAAAACCTTTTGACGTGTGTTGCACCACCGTGAAAGGTCGAGTGGTGTGTGCGGAACTGAACTGTGAATATAAATTGCAGATTTGCCTTGGCTGAGGGATGAGGCGGTGCAGCGGCGATCAGGGATAGAGGGTGAATGGTATGCGCAAAAACCTGAAAGGCGTGCGAGTGCATTATGCTCTTCCAGTAGGAACGCCCATGCTCTCAGCTTTCCGTCGCGAAAGCGGATGTTCACTTCAGAGGCCTTATTAGCGAATCCTCGACAGTTCCACTGCACCACCACCGATGATGATGAGCTATCCATGGCGAGGCCGAAGAGCTTCCACGATGAGGGATGTCACCTGCTTCATCAGAGCTAATATCTTATCCACTGCCGGGGTAGTCACGGCTAACAGTTGTCGGCCCCTGATTGTGGCCCAGTGCTTACTCGAGGTGATTCCTCTGATGGTTGCCCCAGAGTTATTAGAATTCTTCCAGAGGATTGAGAACGACGCTGTTCCCGGCGCTGGGTGAGTTCATCTAGTCGGCGGCGAGCCTCCGCGATTGCATTGTCTAAAGCTGTGTCTTCATCTGTGGTATCCACATGTGATGGATGCACTGGACGTTTTGGCGTACCATTTGATCCGGGAAGGTGGGCCGCTTGTGCATATGTACGCTGGTGAGGAGACATATGGTGAGCAGCGGGCTCAGATAAAGGAAGTTCACGTAAGTCGTTGTCGTCATATGCGAGAGCTGCAAAGGGATTACTTGTAGAAACATCCATGTTTGCAGGCGACTTGTGAAACTTCTTCGCTTGCTTCTTCTTTGGACAAGCGGGGGAGCGAATGTCATGGTCCGGCGATTTGCACAGGGCACAATGAGCTGTTGGTTCATTCATGTCGGCCACAGCTGCTGGATTAGGGCAGGTATTTTGCATATGTCCTTCTTTGTGGCAGTGATAACAAAAAATACGACAAGGTCGGAAGGGCTGCGGTTTGACGATCGCAACGTAGTAGGTAAGGTACTTCGAGAGAGTCAACGGGCCTTGCAGGATGAGCAGGTATGAGCCCTGGCGCCCCATAGGCCGTGCTTGCAGTATAATGTGAGTTGAGCAGCGAATATTTGCGCGCACCTCATCGGGAGGGCTCGGGCTGTCGACATGATAAACCATGCAGCGGAGTGTGTCAGGACTAGACGCAAAATGTATTTGCACCGGGACATGCTTGCTGTCATCCAGGGGGATCCGCGTAACTGCGCACATTTTCTGGGCGCCCATCAAGGATGGCAAGTTTAACATTATGGTGTTCGATGGGCGATGGACGACAAACCAGCAATAGTTCGAAGAGCCAAGAGCGTGGTCAATTGTGGCTTGAACATTCCGGGCAGGGATGGCAGTCATATCAAAGCGCAATGTAGGCTTGATGGTAACGCGGAACGAGTTCGCAGCAGGCGGAAGAGAGCCTTGACTCACGGGAGGCATCTGTGGAGGAGGCTCAGACGCTGGTGACGGCCCTTGGTGGGAATACTGAACTGGCGCGACGGGCACAGTATCTTGAGGGAGTGCCACGGGCACGGAGGCGGTGGAGCAGTCCATGTCACAGGCCAAAGTCGTAGCATCCTAAGACGGCGCAGGCTGGAGGCCCAGAGGCGCTGACGATTGCGTGGACGTGGAGGCTGCGTCAGGTGGTAACACAGCGGGCATCCGCGTAGCTGTCGTCGACAATGCAGAATCCATGCAGACGCGTAGCGCGGCCTCGCTCGGCAGCGCCGAGCTAAGCCTAGATTGCCCCTGAGGATTCCGGTTGGGTTTTCTCACTTGAGAATCCGCCCACCTTGCCGGGAACTTCTCCGCAGAGGCATTGTCAGCATTCGGTCTCACGGAGGGCACTGTCCGACCCACGCCACACGCGAGAAAACAGCGAGAAGCGAAAACACAGACCTAGAAGCAGACATGTAGCCACCCACTAGATCTTCGAACCTGGTCGGGTTTGAACCTGGGTACTCCGGATCCTAGACCGCAAGGATGGATTTTGTGTATCTGAGAGAAAGCAACCAGTCCAAATATCCTGTAGACAGCATTGAGACAACTGCGTGTTACTTTAGCGATCATCGGGCAGTGTTTACCTTTGTCAAAACAATTGAAAAAATTGTAAAACTGGCCTTCGGCTTAGGAATCTTCAGAGGCTGGCGCCTAACGAATAAGACGGTGAGAAGCGCAGAACTCTCGGAAGCTCGAGCTCCGAACACTCGGTCCCTCGTGCGTGCTCTGGACTCAACGCTGCCTCTCCCATACAAAAATGTCCTATGACCGGCTATAGAATTTTGGCCCAAATAGCTATAGACCTTTCCTTTTTCTGTCTATCGCTGTCTATAGAGGCTGATATATTTTTGTATACAGAGGTTAAGACAGTTGTAAGGTTCCAAAGCTATAGCTTTAGTGGCATAACTTTTTCAATAGCTGGCAATAAGCACCTCTGTGTGTGCTTATAGACGTTCATAAGAGGCCATAGACGGGCATAGCTTTTTCCATAGACGCCCATAGGACTTTTTTTTATGGGCTAGTCTGTGCCTGGACTGTACCGCTGGTTGTTTGCGACGCTGTGCTTTGGAAGACGTTTCTTAATACAAACAAAAAATGTGTCTCACCGAATACTTCTTCAATGCGTAGCATTTTAGTCACAACAACAAACTCGACAACATGCGTAACCAGCGGGGAACTACAGCTCTCCCTATTTATATACTGGCATAGCTGAGCTAAGCCACTGCCATTTTTTTCTGTTCGTCAATAAAAGTTCTCCTATCCTACCTGGAAAGCAAATGCCGCAGTAACTGTCTCACATAAATCGGTGGACACCCGAACCACGCCGTGAGGGAAGGGATAAAGGGATGAGTGAACGAAAGGGAAAAGAAGAAAGGGGTACCGTAGTGGAAAGGAAAATGGTGATGGTAGTGGATTTTTTTATTAAAATAATAGTAAAAAGGAAGGAAAAGATTTTTGCTAGCCCCGACATCTGCCATCGATACTCAAGCACCTGAGCTGGGGCAGCAGAAATAAAGGATAGCAGGCAGAATGGAGAAATGACATGAAAGAGTTGAGGGGACAGGAAGAGAGGATAGGGAAGAAGTAATATGTACAAACTATTTACACAATAAAAAATTTGTCCAGGTTGTGCGCGTGATTAGTTCATTTTAGAGGAATTAAAAACGCGCGCACAGCACTGTGTTGGCTACAACTGGAGTGGGGCGTCCAGTTATTAATCGTTTAACCGTTCAAGGTAGAACTCGCGGAGCGTTCGGTCACGGCGTGTAACTACCTGACGGAGAACAGACGGGACGTCAAGCCCGTGTGTTCGAGGAATGCACAGAGGCTCACCAAAGTTCGCTCACGAGTGCGCGCACTTCCCTGCGGCCACAATAGCGTCTTGATGGAGTCTGGTAGTATGCCCTGCGCCCTATAGGCCGCGAGCATATCGCGACGAGCATCGGCGAACGCGGAGCAGCGAAGGAGCAGATGTTCTAGTGTTTCCACTGCACCGCATCCGTCACAGACATCACTCGTCGCGATTCCGTGACGCACGCGTCGTTCCCCGGGCCACACGCACCCAATGCGCGCGCGGAGGATCATTGCACGTTGTAACCGTGTAAGTGCGCGACAGCCGGTGATACTGTCGATGCGCTCAACTCCTGCGATGCGTGGCTCGGGGTGCTGCATTCGGAGATGGTTGTGGATGGCCGCACGCACGTGCTCCAGCGCAAGGGGCAGGTCGCTGGCAAGTAGTTGGTGTGCAGCGGTCGCGAGG
The DNA here is from genome assembly GCF_052857255.1 of Amblyomma americanum. Lineage (NCBI taxonomy): Eukaryota > Metazoa > Arthropoda > Arachnida > Ixodida > Ixodidae > Amblyomma > Amblyomma americanum. The sequence goes on along the minus strand of NC_135499.1, from coordinate 154,428,297 downwards.
TCGTCAGCTTCTTCGTTGCCGGCGATGCCGCAGTGACCGGGCACCCACTGTGCACGCACGGCACATCCTCTCTGCGCGAGGCGCTCGATGCGCGAGCGAATTTCCCGCACTAGTGGGGTACCGCGGCCGTTAGATTGCAGGCGGCTGAGGGCGGTACAGGAGTCTCACAGCAGAGCACACCTTGGCGGCGGAGGGCCGAGGGTGAGCAGCAGGTTCAGGCCGAGCCGGATCCCGATCAAAATGAAAATTGGTTTTTGGGGAAAGGAAATGGCGCAGTATCTGTCTCACATATCGGCGCACACCTGAACCGCGCCGTAAGGGAAGGGATAAAGGAGAGGGGAGAGAAGAAAGGAAGAGAGAGGTGCCATAGTGGAGGGCTCCGGTATAATTTCGACCACCTGGGGATCTTTAACGTGCACTGACATGGCACAGCACACGGGCGCCTTAGCGTTTCGCCTCCATCGAAACGCAGCCGCCGCGGTCGGGTTCGAACCCCGGAACTCCAGATCAGTAGCCGAGCGCTCTAACTAATGAGCCACCGCGGCCGGTAGGTTCTTTAGGGCGGATTGACAGTTCGGGGAACGCGCGCTGGCTCAGGGGTTAGGGCGCTCAGCTACTCATCCGGAGTTACCGGGTTCAAGCCCGACCACGGCGGCCGCGTTTCGATGGAGGCGAAACGCTAAGGCGTCCGTGTGCTGTCCGATATCAGTGCACGTTAAAGATCCCCAGGTGGTCAGAATTATTCCAGAGCCCTCCACTATAGTACCGCTTTCTTCCTTTCTTCTTTCACTTCCTCCTTTATCCTTTCCCTTACGGCGCTGGTCAGGTGTCCGCCGATATGATAGACTCATGCTGCTCAATATCCTTTCCCGAAAAACTAATTTTCAAAAAAAAATTATTTTTTTTCATTCAATTGAAAGAAAGCTTAAAGACGGGTAGCTGCGAACTACATGGTCGCCGCCCCAAGCGCAACCCAATTTCGTTGCAGGGTGCGAACACATCTAAACACATAATGTATTTTGTTTCTTGTTGTTAAAATAATTTGTTAGGTTAACTTCAGTTACTCCTTCCTGTCTGTGGTCCCTCCCCATCCCACCGTTGCTTTTTTGACATAATTGCGCCTACTGCGGAAAAGGTAACTCCGTAAAAAGTGTATTGGCCACTTGTACTGAACAGAGGTATGAATCGCATGACGTCCGATTTCAGTCAATCTTTCGCATACTTACCTGGTGCTGGGTCGCCGGCGATCAGCAAGGTCGGGGCCCCGTGCCGAGGCCTGCCATTGCACTGAGGCAGGCTGAAGCACGCCACTACACCTATAATTGGTGTAGATGGGGCATGTAATTTTTGATAGTCTGGGCTCGGCGTTCGCGCCAGCCCCCTTTATGAAATTCCAAAATCAGAATGGTACCATACGTTTACGAAGTGCCTCCGAAGCGCTGCAGTCCCCTTCTTCTTTCACTCCTAAAGTGCGGTGAGGCAAAAGCCGTTAGCGCTGTGTTGCTGCTTGTGTCACTGGTGTGTTGTTAAGATGCTAAGTACACTTTCTTTGTGAATCGTAAATACTGGAGACACTTGAGGGCATTTGGGAGGCATCCATTTGATTCGACGCCTTTCTACAAATAATCTCCGGCGTCCTAGACAAGGAGAACTACATATGCGTTGGCAAGAAGTTGCGTAGTCGTTAGCACGCTCAGCTCTGGAATGTAAGGTTGGTGGTTCGAACCACATCGTGCACAAGGATTTCGTAGCGGGAGCTACACTAGGTTACCTGTCCAGCATTTCGCGGTACATGCGAGAGACAACTTGTGCGCATGCGCCGTTACCATGGCAACCGAAGAGGGGCAGTGGGTGCGCCGCCGCGGCCGCGCGCCCGCTCCACCGTCGAAGGTGAATGTGACGTCACGCGGACGAGCAGTTGTGCGCATGCGCCGATACTATCGTAACAAGAAAGACCCCACAGCTGTGCCGCATTCGTCACCACCGCCTCGCCGCACGCCGCATGCGCAGCATTGCGTATAGAAGGCGATGTAATCGGCGGCTGTATCGCAACGCTTGATATGGATGCACAGAAGGAGAGTCCAGCCGCAGCTAAACGGCGGTATGGACTAGAGAACAATAACTCTTCCGATCCTGAGGTTGTCGCCTGGCAGCTGGCCACTCAACAAACAGAGAATGAGTGTCAGAAGGCGGAGAGCAGCGGAGACGCCCGAACAGAGAGAGGAACGCCTTGCCAAACGGAGACGCCAGACTGCCGAGCATAACAGACGCCGCATAGCCGCCGAGATGGAGCCTATGGAAGGCGTCAGTCAACGGAGCCAACCGAAGAGGATGTGAAGGCCCGTCATTCGAGTTTCCGAAAGTGCATCTGCGTCCCGGACATTTCAAGCAGACTTTGTGAACAATCCGCTTGGACACATCCGTAGTGTGTGCGACAGGCTGTGGCACCAAAAGGACTTGACACTAGTGAGTAATCAAATGTATGACACTTTGCGTTTGGCATTACCTGAAAAACAAGCTCAGCCAGGGAAACGCACCTCCCGCTACGTATATCCTGGCAGTGTGGAGCTAAGCCACTGCGATTTTTTTTGTTTTTGCGGGGCACTACAGTACACTTTTCTGTTCGATGCACGCGAGAAAGGATGCCTTTATATCCCCTGACTGAGCACGTACAGCAACGTGTATTCGATTCTTCGATTCTCTCTGCGGGATTATATTTATGTGCATCGAAACGAAACGGTAGTATGTTTGTAGGGAGGAAATGTAGCGACTCGAATAAAAGTGCCAAATATGTCGCGACCACCTGCCTGAATTTTTCATTCGAATAATCGATGTCTCATTATTTTTCTTAGCGTCTCAGCAAAACACGCGCGATTGTCATCACTGTTTGCAGCTTATTATCATGCAAAAAGGAACGCAGGAAAGCTTGCATCATTTGAGGTGTATTTTGTTGCTTACTGCATATTTTACTATGGCAGCTATAATTATAATTTTGTCAACACAAAGCTACTCTGCACTGTCGGTAGGAGAAAAAGTAATGAGTTTTTGTGCACCAGAGCTTTGCATGTGGGATGATGCATAGAAGGCATAAAAACGTTTCGATCACTTTTTGTGCTCTCAAATATTCTTAAATAGGCGCTTCTCCATAACGCCTCATTACAATTCATACGCCGTTGCCGTGAAAGATCTCGTGAAGTCGTGCCCGGTATAGTATAACGAGCCACAGCTTCTGAACTACTGCTGGGGTCGCAGCCGAGTGGAAGAGAGAGACTTTCATGCTAATAATGTGTTCGGAGTACAGAGTCAGACTCTTCTTCACGAATATTGTGGTCTGCGTCTTTCCACAGCACTTTAAGGAAAAATGTTTTTCTTCTTTCAGCTCAGCTAGCAAGGCCTCGATCCTTCGTGGAACACCGTTGCCATGAATATATAAACGCCAGGCTAGGAGTCAATGTCTATGACCATCTGAAATTTCTTACCATGGGACGAAATCACGAAAGGTGTCTTTTCTGTTGTTCGCAATAGTACTGGGTACTGCTCTCAGAAGAAAGAGCCTGCACGAATACGCTTGTAGACCCTTGTGCCGGCGGCTGTTATAAGAAGGAAGCTGCCTGGATATGCTCGTCGAGACGTGAAAACGCCAAACATGGGGATGATGCAGCGGCAGAACAAGCACATAATCATCGTGGTGTTTTAATTACACAGATAGACACCAATTGTTCCTAATCTGATGCGGCCAGAGACCGAAAGGACTGACCCAAACCAATTCGGGCTCAGACAATATTAATATAACAGGTCGAGGGTTGTCAACGCGCCATAAAAAAAGTCGAGCCAGACGTTGGGCTGACTATTGTAATTTGACTCAAAGAAGCTAGACACCTTATTCCAACTTTGATAAAAGCTTTGTCACTTGCATAGAAAAGGCCCAAAACCTAGAAGATACACAACTAAAGCTCCCTATATATGCCCCGCTAATGCTGCACAGCTCATTAGAGAGAACGAGACGAAGCATCTGCTTGCAGATGCTGCGTCTCGCAAGCAGATGCTGCACCTTGAACCATGGTTCTAGTAACCATGGTTCAAGGTGCAGGTCTCATAGTTTTTGTCTACACGTTGCTGCATTCACACGTCATCCTCATATTTGTCGCAGTGAAGTCAGTTACACCATTACCTGTAATACGGGACAGCCCACAGCCAGTGTCGCTAAGCCTAGGAGCCTATAGCGCTTCAATGGCAGCCAATCAGCATTTACCTTTCCTTCTTGCGTCGGAGATGTCGGTGATCTATTTTTGAACATTAAAAGCCGAGTGCATGTAATGGTAGACAGGGCCACCGGAAAATGGAAATTATTATTATTATTATTATTTTCGTGGAAAGGAAATGGCGCAGTATCTGTGTCACGTATCAGCGGACACCCGAACAGCGCCGTAAGCGAAGGGATAAAGGAGGGAGTCAAAGAAGGAAGAAAGAGGTGTCGTAGTGGAGGACTCCGGAATAATTTCGACCACCTGGGGATCTTTAACGTGCACTGACATCGCGCAGCACGCAGGCGCCTTAGCGTTTTGCCTCCATAAAAACGCAGCCGCCGCGGTCGGGTTCGAACCCGGGTACTCAAGATCAGTGACCGAGCGCCCTAACCACTGAGCCAACGCGGCGGGTACACTGGAAGCGCTTGTCCCAAACGTCTGGTAATTATCGCTGTGTTTGCTGCCTCTGGAGAGCACTCTCGCAGTCCAGACATTGTATCTCTACATTCTTTAGGGGTGGTACCCGAGAAGGTGCGCGCTATTGTCACTACGATTACCGCTGGGACTAAGAAGTGGACAGACTGCAGCTAGAAAAAAAAAAAACTTAGACACACGCTAACCTCAGACCAGACGACCGGACGCCGTCTGTAGCTTAAAAGAACAAGCAGAGCCAGAAGAAAAAAAGGCTTGTCATTTATATTTGTGACGAGGCTGGTGGATAAGCCAAGGTTTCGGTATAATATGGCGGTGAAATTAGTACCGTTCTGCGCCGCCTGGCGGTCAGCTGCTCCGGTCGCCCTAGGGTGCTTCAATGCCAGCGCCGCCGTTCAGGGTGGAGACAACCCACCATATTGAATCACAACTGGCCTCTCCCATGTACCGCGAAATGCTCGACTGGTAGCCCAGTGTAGCTCTCGCTGCAAAAAACCGTTCAAGTTAAAGCACTTCGAAGTGCGCTGAGAGCATGAACGGCGCCGTTACAAACGCTAGCGCCACTGATTTGGTATGATTCAATATGGCGGCGCCGCTGAAGTTGTCTCCACCCGGGCGCTGGCATTGAGGCACCCTAGGTCGCCCCTCTTGCTGTAGTACAATATGCCTATAACACACAACATCGCGCACGAGACCCATAATACGGCGCCAATTTTTGAATCCGGGGTTGGTGTCACCGTGACTAGAATATCATGACTTTTTGAGAGAGTATTGACGAGAAAAGCAGTCTTCGCTGAAAGGAAAATAGGTGGTCAAGCGGACTCAAAGCGTTGTCCTTTGGATCGGGAGACCGGCACGCTGTGTCAACAAAACTGAGGAGCTTCTTTCAGTACAATAAGTGGAGTCTTTTTAGGATCACCTCGATCACACCGCACGCTAGGCGAATTACATTACAGGAAGACTTAGTTAATTATGATCACTAATTAGCGTCGAAAATTAATATCAGTATATGATGGCAACAAGCGTGTCGACGTTTGCGAAAGGGTGCCCCGGAGGATATTCCTCTAGCCACCGTAACGACTTTTTATTGCTATCGTGTAGTACTCTTAATGTGAACTTAAAAGGTGACGCGGCTTTCAGAAAACGAAAAAAAAATGTTTTATTGTATTTTATGCAATTTTTAAGTCTGAGAATATTTCAAAGACCGCTCTCAAAACATTTAACTTTATATCGCTAGAAACTTGTCTCATATATATATATATATATATATATATATATATATATATATATATATATATATATATATATATATATATATATATATATATATATATATATATGAAGGGAGCCAACAGTCACCGAAACCAAGGTGCATAGGGGAACGTTAATTTTTTTTTTAATGTGTTATGCTTATCAGTAGGGTAATAATTCTTAGATTAATAAATCGCTTAAAGAAAATTACTTATAAAGCAGCAGAAAAAACAACCATGCCGCCGGTGGGATCCGAACCCACGACCTCCGAATATCGCGTCCGGTGCTCTTACCAACTGAGCTACGGCGACGGCTGTCCAATCTGCTGCTCTCGTGGGTATTTATGTTTACTGGGTGTAAGCGAGCCTTGAGAGTGTTCACCAGCGCCGTGAACACTCTCAAGGCTCGCTTACACCCAGTAAACATAAATACCCACGAGAGCAGCAGATTGGACAGCCGTCGCCGTAGCTCAGTTGGTAAGAGCACCGGACGCGATATTCGGAGGTCGTGGGTTCGGATCCCACCGGCGGCATGGTTGTTTTTTCTGCTGCTTTATAAGTAATTTTCTTTAAGCGATTTATTAATCTAAGAATTATTACCCTACTGATAAGCATAACACATTAAAAAAAATTTACGTTCCCCTATGCACCTTGGTTTCGGTGACTGTTGGCTCCCTTCATAAATTTGTCAAACGGGCCCCTCATTTCCTTTAACTTGTCTGCTGATAGCTTAACGAGGGTCTCGGTTCTGGCAGTCTTAATGCCAAAGGTAGTATAAGAGGGCTCTCGCACAGTTTCCGCCCTCACCGTTAGATGACGTTCTACGTCACGCTCGCGGTATTACAGGACGTCCTACGTCCGCCGCTATGGTCGAGGGTGGCGCTGGTGAACACTCTCAAGGCTCGCTTACACCCAGTAAACATAAATACCCACGAGAGCAGCAGATTGGACAGCCGTCGCCGTAGCTCAGTTGGTAAGAGCACCGGACGCGATATTCGGAGGTCGTGGGTTCGGATCCCACCGGCGGCATGGTTGTTTTTTCTGCTGCTTTATAAGTAATTTTCTTTAAGCGATTTATTAATCTAAGAATTATTACCCTACTGATAAGCATAACACATTAAAAAAAAATTAACGTTCCCCTATGCACCTTGGCTTCGGTGACTGTTGGCTCCCTTCATAAATTTGTCAAACGGGCCCCTCATTTCCTTTAACTTGTCTGCTGATAGCTTAACGAGGGTCTCGGTTCTGGCAGTCTTAATGCCAAAGGTAGTATAAGAGGGCTCTCGCACAGTTTCCGCCCTCGCCGTTAGATGACGTTCTACGTCACGCTCGCGGTATTACAGGACGTCCTACGTCCGCCGCTATGGTCGAGGGTGGCGCTGGTGAACACTCTCAAGGCTCGCTTACACCCAGTAAACATAAATACCCCCGAGAGCAGCAGATTGGACAGCCGTCGCCGTAGCTCAGTTGGTAAGAGCACCGGACGCGATATTCGGAGGTCGTGGGTTCGGATCCCACCGGCGGCATGGTTGTTTTTTCTGCTGCTTTATAAGTAATTTTCTTTAAGCGATTTATTAATCTAAGAATTATTACCCTACTGATAAGCATAACACATTAAAAAAAAATTTACGTTCCCCTATGCACCTTGGTTTCGGTGACTGTTGGCTCCCTTCATAAATTTGTCAAACGGGCCCCTCATTTCCTTTAACTTGTCTGCTGATAGCTTAACGAGGGTCTCGGTTCTGGCAGTCTTAATGCCAAAGGTAGTATAAGAGGGCTCTGGCACAGTTTCCGCCCTCGCCGTTAGATGACGTTCTACGTCACGCTCGCGGTATTACAGGACGTCCTACGTCCGCCGCTATGGTCGAGGGTGGCGCTGGTGAACACTCTCAAGGCTCGCTTACACCCAGTAAACATAAATACCCACGAGAGCAGCAGATTGGACAGCCGTCGCCGTAGCTCAGTTGGTAAGAGCACCGGACGCGATATTCGGAGGTCGTGGGTTCGGATCCCACCGGCGGCATGGTTGTTTTTTCTGCTGCTTTATAAGTAATTTTCTTTAAGCGATTTATTAATCTAAGAATTATTACCCTACTGATAAGCATAACACATTAAAAAAAATTACCGTTCCCCTATGCACCTTGGTTTCGGTGACTGTTGGCTCCCTTCATAAATTTGTCAAACGGGCCCCTCATTTCCTTTAACTTGTCTGCTGATAGCTTAACGAGGGTCTCGGTTCTGGCAGTCTTAATGCCAAAGGTAGTATAAGAGGGCTCTCGCACAGTTTCCGCCCTCGCCGTTAGATGACGTTCTACGTCACGTTCGCGGTATTACAGGACGTCCTACGTCCGCCGCTATGGTCGAGGGTGGCGCTGGTGAACACTCTCAAGGCTTGCTTACACCCAGTAAACATAAATACCCACGAGAGCAGCAGATTGGACAGCCGTCGCCGTAGCTCAGTTGGTAAGAGCACCGGACGCGATATTCGGAGGTCGTGGGTTCGGATCCCACCGGCGGCATGGTTGTTTTTTCTGCTGCTTTATAAGTAATTTTCTTTAAGCGATTTAATAATCTAAGAATTATTACCCTACTGATAAGCATAACACATTAAAAAAAAATTAACGTTCCCCTATGCACCTTGGTTTCGGTGACTGTTGGCTCCCTTCATAAATTTGTCAAACGGGCCCCTCATTTCCTTTAACTTGTCTGCTGATAGCTTAACGAGGGTCTCGGTTCTGGCAGTCTTAATGCCAAAGGTAGTATAAGAGGGCTCTCGCACAGTTTCCGCCCTCACCGTTAGATGACGTTCTACGTCACGCTCGCGGTATTACAGGACGTCCTACGTCCGCCGCTATGGTCGAGGGTGGCGCTGGTGAACACTCTCAAGGCTCGCTTACACCCAGTAAACATAAATACCCACGAGGGCAGCAGATTGGACAGCCGTCGCCGTAGCTCAGTTGGTAAGAGCACCGGACGCGATATTCGGAGGTCGTGGGTTCGGATCCCACCGGCGGCATGGTTGTTTTTTCTGCTGCTTTATAAGTAATTTTCTTTAAGCGATTTATTAATCTAAGAATTATTACCCTACTGATAAGCATAACACATTAAAAAAAAATTAACGTTCCCCTATGCACCTTGGCTTCGGTGACTGTTGGCTCCCTTCATAAATTTGTCAAACGGGCCCCTCATTTCCTTTAACTTGTCTGCTGATAGCTTAACGAGGGTCTCGGTTCTGGCAGTCTTAATGCCAAAGGTAGTATAAGAGGGCTCTCGCACAGTTTCCGCCCTCGCCGTTAGATGACGTTCTACGTCACGCTCGCGGTATTACAGGACGTCCTACGTCCGCCGCTATGGTCGAGGGTGGCGCTGGTGAACACTCTCAAGGCTCGCTTACACCCAGTAAACATAAATACCCACGAGAGCAGCAGATTGGACAGCCGTCGCCGTAGCTCAGTTGGTAAGAGCACCGGACGCGATATTCGGAGGTCGTGGGTTCGGATCCCACCGGCGGCATGGTTGTTTTTTCTGCTGCTTTATAAGTTATTTTCTTTAAGCGATTTATTAATCTAAGAATTATTTCCCTACTGATAAGCATAACACATTAAAAAAAATTAACGTTCCCCTATGCACATTGGTTTCGGTGACTGTTGGCTCCCTTCATAAATTTGTCAAACGGGCCCCTCATTTCCTTTAACTTGTCTGCTGATAGCTTAACGAGGGTCTCGGTTCTGGCAGTCTTAATGCCAAAGGTAGTATAAGAGGGCTCTCGCACAGTTTCCGCCCTCGCCGTTAGATGACGTTCTACGTCACGCTCGCGGTATTACAGGACGTCCTACGTCCGCCGCTATGGTCGAGGGTGGCGCTGGTGAACACTCTCAAGGCTCGCTTACACCCAGTAAACATAAATACCCACGAGAGCAGCAGATTGGACAGCCGTCGCCGTAGCTCAGTTGGTAAGAGCACCGGACGCGATATTCGGAGGTCGTGGGTTCGGATCCCACCGGCGGCATGGTTGTTTTTTCTGCGGCTTTATAAGTAATTTTCTTTAAGCGATTTATTAATCTAAGAGTTATTACCCTACTAATAAGCATAACACATTAAAAAAAAATTAACGTTCCCCTATGCACCTTGGTTTCGGTGACTGTTGGCTCCCTTCATAAATTTGTCAAACGGGCCCCTCATTTCCTTTAACTTGTCTGCTGATAGCTTAACGAGGGTCTCGGTTCTGGCAGTCTTAATGCCAAAGGTAGTATAAGAGGGCTCTCGCACAGTTTCCGCCCTCGCCGTTAGATGACGTTCTACGTCACGCTCGCGGTATTACAGGACGTCCTACGTCCGCCGCTATGGTCGAGGGTGGCGCTGGTGAACACTCTCAAGGCTCGCTTACACCCAGTAAACATAAATACCCACGAGAGCAGCAGATTGGACAGCCGTCGCCGTAGCTCAGTTGGTAAGAGCACCGGACGCGATATTCGGAGGTCGTGGGTTCGGATCCCACCGGCGGCATGGTTGTTTTTTCTGCTGCTTTATAAGTAATTTTCTTTAAGCGATTTATTAATCTAAGAATTATTACCCTACTGATAAGCATAACACATTAAAAAAAATTAACGTTCCCCTATGCACCTTGGTTTCGGTGACTGTTGGCTCCCTTCATAAATTTGTCAAACGGGCCCCTCATTTCCTTTAACTTGTCTGCTGATAGCTTAACGAGGGTCTCGGTTCTGGCAGTCTTAATGCCAAAGGTAGTATAAGAGGGCTCTCGCACAGTTTCCGCCCTCGCCGTTAGATGACGTTCTACGTCACGCTCGCGGTATTACAGGACGTCCTACGTCCGCCGCTATGGTCGAGGGTGGCGCTGGTGAACACTCTCAAGGCTCGCTTACACCCAGTAAACATAAATACCCACGAGAGCAGCAGATTGGACAGCCGTCGCCGTAGCTCAGTTGGTAAGAGCACCGGACGCGATATTCGGAGGTCGTGGGTTCGGATCCCACCGGCGGCATGGTTGTTTTTTCTGCTGCTTTATAAGTAATTTTCTTTAAGCGATTTATTAATCTAAGAATTATTACCCTACTGATAAGCATAACACATTAAAAAAAAATTAACGTTCCCCTATGCACCTTGGCTTCGGTGACTGTTGGCTCCCTTCATAAATTTGTCAAACGGGCCCCTCATTTCCTTTAACTTGTCTGCTGATAGCTTAACGAGGGTCTCGGTTCTGGCAGTCTTAATGCCAAAGGTAGTATAAGAGGGCTCTCGCACAGTTTCCGCCCTCGCCGTTAGATGACGTTCTACGTCACGCTCGCGGTATTACAGGACGTCCTACGTCCGCCGCTATGGTCGAGGGTGGCGCTGGTGAACACTCTCAAGGCTCGCTTACACCCAGTAAACATAAATACCCCCGAGAGCAGCAGATTGGACAGCCGTCGCCGTAGCTCAGTTGGTAAGAGCACCGGACGCGATATTCGGAGGTCGTGGGTTCGGATCCCACCGGCGGCATGGTTGTTTTTTCTGCTGCTTTATAAGTAATTTTCTTTAAGCGATTTATTAATCTAAGAATTATTACCCTACTGATAAGCATAACACATTAAAAAAAAATTTACGTTCCCCTATGCACCTTGGTTTCGGTGACTGTTGGCTCCCTTCATAAATTTGTCAAACGGGCCCCTCATTTCCTTTAACTTGTCTGCTGATAGCTTAACGAGGGTCTCGGTTCTGGCAGTCTTAATGCCAAAGGTAGTATAAGAGGGCTCTGGCACAGTTTCCGCCCTCGCCGTTAGATGACGTTCTACGTCACGCTCGCGGTATTACAGGACGTCCTACGTCCGCCGCTATGGTCGAGGGTGGCGCTGGTGAACACTCTCAAGGCTCGCTTACACCCAGTAAACATAAATACCCACGAGAGCAGCAGATTGGACAGCCGTCGCCGTAGCTCAGTTGGTAAGAGCACCGGACGCGATATTCGGAGGTCGTGGGTTCGGATCCCACCGGCGGCATGGTTGTTTTTTCTGCTGCTTTATAAGTAATTTTCTTTAAGCGATTTATTAATCTAAGAATTATTACCCTACTGATAAGCATAACACATTAAAAAAAATTACCGTTCCCCTATGCACCTTGGTTTCGGTGACTGTTGGCTCCCTTCATAAATTTGTCAAACGGGCCCCTCATTTCCTTTAACTTGTCTGCTGATAGCTTAACGAGGGTCTCGGTTCTGGCAGTCTTAATGCCAAAGGTAGTATAAGAGGGCTCTCGCACAGTTTCCGCCCTCGCCGTTAGATGACGTTCTACGTCACGTTCGCGGTATTACAGGACGTCCTACGTCCGCCGCTATGGTCGAGGGTGGCGCTGGTGAACACTCTCAAGGCTTGCTTACACCCAGTAAACATAAATACCCACGAGAGCAGCAGATTGGACAGCCGTCGCCGTAGCTCAGTTGGTAAGAGCACCGGACGCGATATTCGGAGGTCGTGGGTTCGGATCCCACCGGCGGCATGGTTGTTTTTTCTGCTGCTTTATAAGTAATTTTCTTTAAGCGATTTAATAATCTAAGAATTATTACCCTACTGATAAGCATAACACATTAAAAAAAAATTAACGTTCCCCTATGCACCTTGGTTTCGGTGACTGTTGGCTCCCTTCATAAATTTGTCAAACGGGCCCCTCATTTCCTTTAACTTGTCTGCTGATAGCTTAACGAGGGTCTCGGTTCTGGCAGTCTTAATGCCAAAGGTAGTATAAGAGGGCTCTCGCACAGTTTCCGCCCTCACCGTTAGATGACGTTCTACGTCACGCTCGCGGTATTACAGGACGTCCTACGTCCGCCGCTATGGTCGAGGGTGGCGCTGGTGAACACTCTCAAGGCTCGCTTACACCCAGTAAACATAAATACCCACGAGGGCAGCAGATTGGACAGCCGTCGCCGTAGCTCAGTTGGTAAGAGCACCGGACGCGATATTCGGAGGTCGTGGGTTCGGATCCCACCGGCGGCATGGTTGTTTTTTCTGCTGCTTTATAAGTAATTTTCTTTAAGCGATTTATTAATCTAAGAATTATTACCCTACTGATAAGCATAACACATTAAAAAAAAATTAACGTTCCCCTATGCACCTTGGCTTCGGTGACTGTTGGCTCCCTTCATAAATTTGTCAAACGGGCCCCTCATTTCCTTTAACTTGTCTGCTGATAGCTTAACGAGGGTCTCGGTTCTGGCAGTCTTAATGCCAAAGGTAGTATAAGAGGGCTCTCGCACAGTTTCCGCCCTCGCCGTTAGATGACGTTCTACGTCACGCTCGCGGTATTACAGGACGTCCTACGTCCGCCGCTATGGTCGAGGGTGGCGCTGGTGAACACTCTCAAGGCTCGCTTACACCCAGTAAACATAAATACCCACGAGAGCAGCAGATTGGACAGCCGTCGCCGTAGCTCAGTTGGTAAGAGCACCGGACGCGATATTCGGAGGTCGTGGGTTCGGATCCCACCGGCGGCATGGTTGTTTTTTCTGCTGCTTTATAAGTTATTTTCTTTAAGCGATTTATTAATCTAAGAATTATTTCCCTACTGATAAGCATAACACATTAAAAAAAAATTAACGTTCCCCTATGCACATTGGTTTCGGTGACTGTTGGCTCCCTTCATAAATTTGTCAAACGGGCCCCTCATTTCCTTTAACTTGTCTGCTGATAGCTTAACGAGGGTCTCGGTTCTGGCAGTCTTAATGCCAAAGGTAGTATAAGAGGGCTCTCGCACAGTTTCCGCCCTCGCCGTTAGATGACGTTCTACGTCACGCTCGCGGTATTACAGGACGTCCTACGTCCGCCGCTATGGTCGAGGGTGGCGCTGGTGAACACTCTCAAGGCTCGCTTACACCCAGTAAACATAAATACCCACGAGAGCAGCAGATTGGACAGCCGTCGCCGTAGCTCAGTTGGTAAGAGCACCGGACGCGATATTCGGAGGTCGTGGGTTCGGATCCCACCGGCGGCATGGTTGTTTTTTCTGCGGCTTTATAAGTAATTTTCTTTAAGCGATTTATTAATCTAAGAGTTATTACCCTACTAATAAGCATAACACATTAAAAAAAAATTAACGTTCCCCTATGCACCTTGGTTTCGGTGACTGTTGGCTCCCTTCATAAATTTGTCAAACGGGCCCCTCATTTCCTTTAACTTGTCTGCTGATAGCTTAACGAGGGTCTCGGTTCTGGCAGTCTTAATGCCAAAGGTAGTATAAGAGGGCTCTCGCACAGTTTCCGCCCTCGCCGTTAGATGACGTTCTACGTCACGCTCGCGGTATTACAGGACGTCCTACGTCCGCCGCTATGGTCGAGGGTGGCGCTGGTGAACACTCTCAAGGCTCGCTTACACCCAGTAAACATAAATACCCACGAGAGCAGCAGATTGGACAGCCGTCGCCGTAGCTCAGTTGGTAAGAGCACCGGACGCGATATTCGGAGGTCGTGGGTTCGGATCCCACCGGCGGCATGGTTGTTTTTTCTGCTGCTTTATAAGTAATTTTCTTTAAGCGATTTATTAATCTAAGAATTATTACCCTACTGATAAGCATAACACATTAAAAAAAATTAACGTTCCCCTATGCACCTTGGTTTCGGTGACTGTTGGCTCCCTTCATAAATTTGTCAAACGGGCCCCTCATTTCCTTTAACTTGTCTGCTGATAGCTTAACGAGGGTCTCGGTTCTGGCAGTCTTAATGCCAAAGGTAGTATAAGAGGGCTCTCGCACAGTTTCCGCCCTCGCCGTTAGATGACGTTCTACGTCACGCTCGCGGTATTACAGGACGTCCTACGTCCGCCGCTATGGTCGAGGGTGGCGCTGGTGAACACTCTCAAGGCTCGCTTACACCCAGTAAACATAAATACCCACGAGAGCAGCAGATTGGACAGCCGTCGCCGTAGCTCAGTTGGTAAGAGCACCGGACGCGATATTCGGAGGTCGTGGGTTCGGATCCCACCGGCGGCATGGTTGTTTTTTCTGCTGCTTTATAAGTAATTTTCTTTAAGCGATTTATTAATCTAAGAATTATTACCCTACTGATAAGCATAACACATTAAAAAAAATTACCGTTCCCCTATGCACCTTGGTTTCGGTGACTGTTGGCTCCCTTCATAAATTTGTCAAACGGGCCCCTCATTTCCTTTAACTTGTCTGCTGATAGCTTAACGAGGGTCTCGGTTCTGGCAGTCTTAATGCCAAAGGTAGTATAAGAGGGCTCTGGCACAGTTTCCGCCCTCGCCGTTAGATGACGTTCTACGTCACGCTCGCGGTATTACAGGACGTCCTACGTCCGCCGCTATGGTCGAGGGTGGCGCTGGTGAACACTCTCAAGGCTCGCTTACACCCAGTAAACATAAATACCCACGAGAGCAGCAGATTGGACAGCCGTCGCCGTAGCTCAGTTGGTAAGAGCACCGGACGCGATATTCGGAGGTCGTGGGTTCGGATCCCACCGGCGGCATGGTTGTTTTTTCTGCTGCTTTATAAGTAATTTTCTTTAAGCGATTTATTAATCTAAGAATTATTACCCTACTGATAAGCATAACACATTAAAAAAAATTACCGTTCCCCTATGCACCTTGGTTTCGGTGACTGTTGGCTCCCTTCATAAATTTGTCAAACGGGCCCCTCATTTCCTTTAACTTGTCTGCTGATAGCTTAACGAGGGTCTCGGTTCTGGCAGTCTTAATGCCAAAGGTAGTATAAGAGGGCTCTCGCACAGTTTCCGCCCTCGCCGTTAGATGACGTTCTACGTCACGTTCGCGGTATTACAGGACGTCCTACGTCCGCCGCTATGGTCGAGGGTGGCGCTGGTGAACACTCTCAAGGCTTGCTTACACCCAGTAAACATAAATACCCACGAGAGCAGCAGATTGGACAGCCGTCGCCGTAGCTCAGTTGGTAAGAGCACCGGACGCGATATTCGGAGGTCGTGGGTTCGGATCCCACCGGCGGCATGGTTGTTTTTTCTGCTGCTTTATAAGTAATTTTCTTTAAGCGATTTAATAATCTAAGAATTATTACCCTACTGATAAGCATAACACATTAAAAAAAAATTAACGTTCCCCTATGCACCTTGGTTTCGGTGACTGTTGGCTCCCTTCATAAATTTGTCAAACGGGCCCCTCATTTCCTTTAACTTGTCTGCTGATAGCTTAACGAGGGTCTCGGTTCTGGCAGTCTTAATGCCAAAGGTAGTATAAGAGGGCTCTCGCACAGTTTCCGCCCTCACCGTTAGATGACGTTCTACGTCACGCTCGCGGTATTACAGGACGTCCTACGTCCGCCGCTATGGTCGAGGGTGGCGCTGGTGAACACTCTCAAGGCTCGCTTACACCCAGTAAACATAAATACCCACGAGGGCAGCAGATTGGACAGCCGTCGCCGTAGCTCAGTTGGTAAGAGCACCGGACGCGATATTCGGAGGTCGTGGGTTCGGATCCCACCGGCGGCATGGTTGTTTTTTCTGCTGCTTTATAAGTAATTTTCTTTAAGCGATTTATTAATCTAAGAATTATTACCCTACTGATAAGCATAACACATTAAAAAAAAATTAACGTTCCCCTGTGCACCTTGGCTTCGGTGACTGTTGGCTCCCTTCATAAATTTGTCAAACGGGCCCCTCATTTCCTTTAACTTGTCTGCTGATAGCTTAACGAGGGTCTCGGTTCTGGCAGTCTTAATGCCAAAGGTAGTATAAGAGGGCTCTCGCACAGTTTCCGCCCTCGCCGTTAGATGACGTTCTACGTCACGCTCGCGGTATTACAGGACGTCCTACGTCCGCCGCTATGGTCGAGGGTGGCGCTGGTGAACACTCTCAAGGCTCGCTTACACCCAGTAAACATAAATACCCACGAGAGCAGCAGATTGGACAGCCGTCGCCGTAGCTCAGTTGGTAAGAGCACCGGACGCGATATTCGGAGGTCGTGGGTTCGGATCCCACCGGCGGCATGGTTGTTTTTTCTGCTGCTTTATAAGTTATTTTCTTTAAGCGATTTATTAATCTAAGAATTATTTCCCTACTGATAAGCATAACACATTAAAAAAAAATTAACGTTCCCCTATGCACATTGGTTTCGGTGACTGTTGGCTCCCTTCATAAATTTGTCAAACGGGCCCCTCATTTCCTTTAACTTGTCTGCTGATAGCTTAACGAGGGTCTCGGTTCTGGCAGTCTTAATGCCAAAGGTAGTATAAGAGGGCTCTCGCACAGTTTCCGCCCTCGCCGTTAGATGACGTTCTACGTCACGCTCGCGGTATTACAGGACGTCCTACGTCCGCCGCTATGGTCGAGGGTGGCGCTGGTGAACACTCTCAAGGCTCGCTTACACCCAGTAAACATAAATACCCACGAGAGCAGCAGATTGGACAGCCGTCGCCGTAGCTCAGTTGGTAAGAGCACCGGACGCGATATTCGGAGGTCGTGGGTTCGGATCCCACCGGCGGCATGGTTGTTTTTTCTGCGGCTTTATAAGTAATTTTCTTTAAGCGATTTATTAATCTAAGAGTTATTACCCTACTAATAAGCATAACACATTAAAAAAAAATTAACGTTCCCCTATGCACCTTGGTTTCGGTGACTGTTGGCTCCCTTCATAAATTTGTCAAACGGGCCCCTCATTTCCTTTAACTTGTCTGCTGATAGCTTAACGAGGGTCTCGGTTCTGGCAGTCTTAATGCCAAAGGTAGTATAAGAGGGCTCTCGCACAGTTTCCGCCCTCGCCGTTAGATGACGTTCTACGTCACGCTCGCGGTATTACAGGACGTCCTACGTCCGCCGCTATGGTCGAGGGTGGCGCTGGTGAACACTCTCAAGGCTCGCTTACACCCAGTAAACATAAATACCCACGAGAGCAGCAGATTGGACAGCCGTCGCCGTAGCTCAGTTGGTAAGAGCACCGGACGCGATATTCGGAGGTCGTGGGTTCGGATCCCACCGGCGGCATGGTTGTTTTTTCTGCTGCTTTATAAGTAATTTTCTTTAAGCGATTTATTAATCTAAGAATTATTACCCTACTGATAAGCATAACACATTAAAAAAAATTAACGTTCCCCTATGCACCTTGGTTTCGGTGACTGTTGGCTCCCTTCATAAATTTGTCAAACGGGCCCCTCATTTCCTTTAACTTGTCTGCTGATAGCTTAACGAGGGTCTCGGTTCTGGCAGTCTTAATGCCAAAGGTAGTATAAGAGGGCTCTCGCACAGTTTCCGCCCTCGCCGTTAGATGACGTTCTACGTCACGCTCGCGGTATTACAGGACGTCCTACGTCCGCCGCTATGGTCGAGGGTGGCGCTGGTGAACACTCTCAAGGCTCGCTTACACCCAGTAAACATAAATACCCACGAGAGCAGCAGATTGGACAGCCGTCGCCGTAGCTCAGTTGGTAAGAGCACCGGACGCGATATTCGGAGGTCGTGGGTTCGGATCCCACCGGCGGCATGGTTGTTTTTTCTGCTGCTTTATAAGTAATTTTCTTTAAGCGATTTATTAATCTAAGAATTATTACCCTACTGATAAGCATAACACATTAAAAAAAATTACCGTTCCCCTATGCACCTTGGTTTCGGTGACTGTTGGCTCCCTTCATAAATTTGTCAAACGGGCCCCTCATTTCCTTTAACTTGTCTGCTGATAGCTTAACGAGGGTCTCGGTTCTGGCAGTCTTAATGCCAAAGGTAGTATAAGAGGGCTCTCGCACAGTTTCCGCCCTCGCCGTTAGATGACGTTCTACGTCACGTTCGCGGTATTACAGGACGTCCTACGTCCGCCGCTATGGTCGAGGGTGGCGCTGGTGAACACTCTCAAGGCTTGCTTACACCCAGTAAACATAAATACCCACGAGAGCAGCAGATTGGACAGCCGTCGCCGTAGCTCAGTTGGTAAGAGCACCGGACGCGATATTCGGAGGTCGTGGGTTCGGATCCCACCGGCGGCATGGTTGTTTTTTCTGCTGCTTTATAAGTAATTTTCTTTAAGCGATTTAATAATCTAAGAATTATTACCCTACTGATAAGCATAACACATTAAAAAAAAATTAACGTTCCCCTATGCACCTTGGTTTCGGTGACTGTTGGCTCCCTTCATAAATTTGTCAAACGGGCCCCTCATTTCCTTTAACTTGTCTGCTGATAGCTTAACAAGGGTCTCGGTTCTGGCAGTCTTAATGCCAAAGGTAGTATAAGAGGGCTCTCGCACAGTTTCCGCCCTCACCGTTAGATGACGTTCTACGTCACGCTCGCGGTATTACAGGACGTCCTACGTCCGCCGCTATGGTCGAGGGTGGCGCTGGTGAACACTCTCAAGGCTCGCTTACACCCAGTAAACATAAATACCCACGAGAGCAGCAGATTGGACAGCCGTCGCCGTAGCTCAGTTGGTAAGAGCACCGGACGCGATATTCGGAGGTCGTGGGTTCGGATCCCACCGGCGGCATGGTTGTTTTTTCTGCTGCTTTATAAGTAATTTTCTTTAAGCGATTTATTAATCTAAGAATTATTACCCTACTGATAAGCATAACACATTAAAAAAAATTAACGTTCCCCTATGTACCTTGGCTTCGGTGACTGTTGGCTCCCTTCATAAATTTGTCAAACGGGCCCCTCATTTCCTTTAACTTGTCTGCTGATAGCTTAACGAGGGTCTCGGTTCTGGCAGTCTTAATGCCAAAGGTAGTATAAGAGGGCTCTCGCACAGTTTCCGCCCTCGCCGTTAGATGACGTTCTACGTCACGCTCGCGGTATTACAGGACGTCCTACGTCCGCCGCTATGGTCGAGGGTGGCGCTGGTGAACACTCTCAAGGCTCGCTTACACCCAGTAAACATAAATACCCCCGAGAGCAGCAGATTGGACAGCCGTCGCCGTAGCTCAGTTGGTAAGAGCACCGGACGCGATATTCGGAGGTCGTGGGTTCGGATCCCACCGGCGGCATGGTTGTTTTTTCTGCTGCTTTATAAGTAATTTTCTTTAAGCGATTTATTAATCTAAGAATTATTACCCTACTGATAAGCATAACACATTAAAAAAAAATTTACCTTCCCCTATGCACCTTGGTTTCGGTGACTGTTGGCTCCCTTCATAAATTTGTCAAACGGGCCCCTCATTTCCTTTAACTTGTCTGCTGATAGCTTAACGAGGGTCTCGGTTCTGGCAGTCTTAATGCCAAAGGTAGTATAAGAGGGCTCTGGCACAGTTTCCGCCCTCGCCGTTAGATGACGTTCTACGTCACGCTCGCGGTATTACAGGACGTCCTACGTCCGCCGCTATGGTCGAGGGTGGCGCTGGTGAACACTCTCAAGGCTCGCTTACACCCAGTAAACATAAATACCCACGAGAGCAGCAGATTGGACAGCCGTCGCCGTAGCTCAGTTGGTAAGAGCACCGGACGCGATATTCGGAGGTCGTGGGTTCGGATCCCACCGGCGGCATGGTTGTTTTTTCTGCTGCTTTATAAGTAATTTTCTTTAAGCGATTTATTAATCTAAGAATTATATCCCTACTGATAAGCATAACACATTAAAAAAAAAAAATTAACGTTCCCCTATGCACATTGGTTTCGGTGACTGTTGGCTCCCTTCATAAATTTGTCAAACGGGCCCCTCATTTCCTTTAACTTGTCTGCTGATAGCTTAACGAGGGTCTCGGTTCTGGCAGTCTTAATGCCAAAGGTAGTATAAGAGGGCTCTCGCACAGTTTCCGCCGTCGCCGTTAGATGACGTTCTACGTCACGCTCGCGGTATTACAGGACGTCCTACGTCCGCCGCTATGGTCGAGGGTGGCGCTGGTGAACACTCTCAAGGCTCGCTTACACCCAGTAAACATAAATACCTACGAGAGCAGCAGATTGGACAGCCGTCGCCGTAGCTCAGTTGGTAAGAGCACCGGACGCGATATTCGGAGGTCGTGGGTTCGGATCCCTCCGGCGGCATGGTTGTTTTTACTGCTGCTTTATAAGTAATTTTCTTTAAGCGATTTATTAATCTAAGAATTATTACCCTACTGATAAGCATAACACATTAAAAAAAAATTAACGTTCCCCTATGCACCTTGGTTTCGGTGACTGTTGGCTCCCTTCATAAATTTGTCAAACGGGCCCCTCATTTCCTTTAACTTGTCTGCTGATAGCTTAACGAGGGTCTCGGTTCTGGCAGTCTTAATGCCAAAGGTAGTATAAGAGGGCTCTCGCACAGTTTCCGCCCTCGCCGTTAGATGACGTTCTACGTCACGCTCGCGGTATTACAGGACGTCCTACGTCCGCCGCTATGGTCGAGGGTGGCGCTGGTGAACACTCTCAAGGCTCGCTTACACCCAGTAAACATAAATACCCACGAGAGCAGCAGATTGGACAGCCGTCGCCGTAGCTCAGTTGGTAAGAGCACCGGACGCGATATTCGGAGGTCGTGGGTTCGGATCCCACCGGCGGCATGGTTGTTTTTTCTGCTGCTTTATAAGTAATTTTCTTTAAGCGATTTATTAATCTAAGAATTATTACCCTACTGATAAGCATAACACATTAAAAAAAAATTAACGTTCCCCTATGCACCTTGGTTTCGGTGACTGTTGGCTCCCTTCATAAATTTGTCAAACGGGCCCCTCATTTCCTTTAACTTGTCTGCTGATAGCTTAACGAGGGTCTCGGTTCTGGCAGTCTTAATGCCAAAGGTAGTATAAGAGGGCTCTCGCACAGTTTCCGCCCTCGCCGTTAGATGACGTTCTACGTCACGCTCGCGGTATTACAGGACGTCCTACGTCCGCCGCTATGGTCGAGGGTGGCGCTGGTGAACACTCTCAAGGCTCGCTTACACCCAGTAAACATAAATACCCACGAGAGCAGCAGATTGGACAGCCGTCGCCATCGCTCAGTTGGTAAGAGCACCGGACGCGATATTCGGAGGTCGTGGGTTCGGATCCCACCGGCGGCATGGTTGTTTTTTCTGCTGCTTTATAAGTAATTTTCTTTAAGCGATTTATTAATCTAAGAATTATTACCCTACTGATAAGCATAACACATTAAAAAAAAAATTAACGTCCCCCTATGCACCTTGGTTTCGGTGACTGTTGGCTCCCTTCATAAATTTGTCAAACGGGCCCCTCATTTCCTTTATCTTGTCTGCTGATAGCTTAACGAGGGTCTCGGTTCTGGCAGTCTTAATGCCAAAGGTAGTATAAGAGGGCTCTCGCAGAGTTTCCGCCCTCGCCGTTAGATGACGTTCTACGTCACGCTCGCGGTATTACAGGACGTCCTACGTCCGCCGCTATGGTCGAGGGTGGCGCTGGTGAACACTCTCAAGGCTCGCTTACACCCAGTAAACATAAATACCCACGAGAGCAGCAGATTGGACAGCCGTCGCCGTAGCTCAGTTGGTAAGAGCACCGGACGCGATATTCGGAGGTCGTGGGTTCGGATCCCACCGGCGGCATGGTTGTTTTTTCTGCTGCTTTATAAGTAATTTTCTTTAAGCGATTTATTAATCTAAGAATTATTACCCTACTGATAAGCATAACACATTAAATAAAAATTAACGTTCCCCTATGCACCTTGGTTTCGGTGACTGTTGGCTCCCTTCATAAATTTGTCAAACGGGCTCTCATTTCCTTTAACTTGTCTGCTGATAGCTTAACGAGGGTCTCGGTTCTGGCAGTCTTAATGCCAAAGGTAGTATAAGAGGGCTCTCGCACAGTTTCCGCCGTCGCCGTTAGATGACGTTCTACGTCACGCTCGCGGTATTACAGGACGTCCTACGTCCGCCGCTATGGTCGAGGGTGGCGCTGGTGAACACTCTCAAGGCTCGCTTACACCCAGTAAACATATATACCTACGAGAGCAGCAGATTGGACAGCCGTCGCCATCGCTCAGTTGGTAAGAGCACCGGACGCGATATTCGGAGGTCGTGGGTTCGGATCCCACCGGCGGCATGGTTGTTTTTTCTGCTGCTTTATAAGTAATTTTCTTTAAGCGATTTATTAATCTAAGAATTATTACCCTACTGATAAGCATAACACATTAAAAAAAAAAGTTAACGTTCCCCTATGCACCTTGGTTTCGGTGACTGTTGGCTCCCTTCATAAATTTGTCAAACGGGCCCCTCATTTCCTTTAACTTGTCTGCTGATAGCTTAACGAGGGTCTCGGTTCTGGCAGTCTTAATGCCAAAGGTAGTATAAGAGGGCTCTCGCACAGTTTCCGCCGTCGCCGTTAGATGACGTTCTACGTCACGCTCGCGGTATTACAGGACGTCCTACGTCCGCCGCTATGGTCGAGGGTGGCGCTGGTGAACACTCTCAAGGCTCGCTTACACCCAGTAAACATATATACCTACGAGAGCAGCAGATTGGACAGCCGTCGCCGTAGCTCAGTTGGTAAGAGCACCGGACGCGATATTCGGAGGTCGTGGGTTCGGATCCCTCCGGCGGCATGGTTGTTTTTACTGCTGCTTTATAAGTAATTTTCTTTAAGCGATTTATTAATCTAAGAATTATTACCCTACTGATAAGCATAACACATTAAAAAAAAAATTAACGTTCCCCTATGCACCTTGGTTTCGGTGACTGTTGGCTCCCTTCATAAATTTGTCAAACGGGCCCCTCATTTCCTTTAACTTGTCTGCTGATAGCTTAACGAGGATCTCGGTTCTGGCAGTCTTAATGCCAAAGGTAGTATAAGAGGGCTCTCGCACAGTTTCCGCCCTCGCCGTTAGATGACGTTCTACGTCACGCTCGCGGTATTACAGGACGTCCTACGTCCGCCGCTATGGTCGAGGGTGGCGCTGGTGAACACTCTCAAGGCTCGCTTACACCCAGTAAACATAAATAACCACGAGAGCAGCAGATTGGACAGCCGTCGCCGTAGCTCAGTTGGTAAGA
Source organism: Amblyomma americanum (assembly GCF_052857255.1). Classification (NCBI taxonomy): domain Eukaryota; kingdom Metazoa; phylum Arthropoda; class Arachnida; order Ixodida; family Ixodidae; genus Amblyomma; species Amblyomma americanum. The sequence goes on along the minus strand of NC_135499.1, from coordinate 154,404,495 downwards.
GCACCGGACGCGATATTCGGAGGTCGTGGGTTCGGATCCCAACTGCGGCATGGTTGTTTTTTCTGCTGCTTTAAAAGTAATTTTCTTTAAGCGATTTATTAATCTAAGAATTATTACCCTACTGATAAGCATAACACATTAAAAAAAATTAACGTTCCCCTATGCACCTTGGTTTCGGTGACTGTTGGCTCCCTTCATAAATTTGTCAAACGGGCCCCTCATTTCCTTTAACTTGTCTGCTGATAGCTTAACGAGGGTCTCGGTTCTGGCAGTCTTAATGCCAAAGGTAGTATAAGAGGGCTCTCGCACAGTTTCCGCCCTCGCCGTTAGATGACGTTCTACGTCACGCTCGCGGTATTACAGGACGTCCTACGTCCGCCGCTATGGTCGAGGGTGGCGCTGGTGAACACTCTCAAGGCTCGCTTACACCCAGTAAACATAAATACCCCCGAGAGCAGCAGATTGGACAGCCGTCGCCGTAGCTCAGTTGGTAAGAGCACCGGACGCGATATTCGGAGGTCGTGGGTTCGGATCCCACCGGCGGCATGGTTGTTTTTTCTGCTGCTTTATAAGTAATTTTCTTTAAGCGATTTATTAATCTAAGAATTATTACCCTACTGATAAGCATAACACATTAAAAAAAAATTTACGTTCCCCTATGCACCTTGGTTTCGGTGACTGTTGGCTCCCTTCATAAATTTGTCAAACGGGCCCCTCATTTCCTTTAACTTGTCTGCTGATAGCTTAACGAGGGTCTCGGTTCTGGCAGTCTTAATGCCAAAGGTAGTATAAGAGGGCTCTGGCACAGTTTCCGCCCTCGCCGTTAGATGACGTTCTACGTCACGCTCGCGGTATTACAGGACGTCCTACGTCCGCCGCTATGGTCGAGGGTGGCGCTGGTGAACACTCTCAAGGCTCGCTTACACCCAGTAAACATAAATACCCACGAGAGCAGCAGATTGGACAGCCGTCGCCGTAGCTCAGTTGGTAAGAGCACCGGACGCGATATTCGGAGGTCGTGGGTTCGGATCCCACCGGCGGCATGGTTGTTTTTTCTGCTGCTTTATAAGTAATTTTCTTTAAGCGATTTATTAATCTAAGAATTATTTCCCTACTGATAAGCATAACACATTAAAAAAAAAATTAACGTTCCCCTATGCACATTGGTTTCGGTGACTGTTGGCTCCCTTCATAAATTTGTCAAACGGGCCCCTCATTTCCTTTAACTTGTCTGCTGATAGCTTAACGAGGGTCTCGGTTCTGGCAGTCTTAATGCCAAAGGTAGTATAAGAGGGCTCTCGCACAGTTTCCGCCCTCGCCGTTAGATGACGTTCTACGTCACGCTCGCGGTATTACAGGACGTCCTACGTCCGCCGCTATGGTGGAGGGTGGCGCTGGTGAACACTCTCAAGGCTCGCTTACACCCAGTAAACATAAATACCCACGAGAGCAGCAGATTGGACAGCCGTCGCCATCGCTCAGTTGGTAAGAGCACCGGACGCGATATTCGGAGGTCGTGGGTTCGGATCCCACCGGCGGCATGGTTGTTTTTTCTGCTGCTTTATAAGTAATTTTCTTTAAGCGATTTATTAATCTAAGAATTATTACCCTACTGATAAGCATAACACATTAAAAAAAAAATTAACGTCCCCCTATGCACCTTGGTTTCGGTGACTGTTGGCTCCCTTCATAAATTTGTCAAACGGGCCCCTCATTTCCTTTATCTTGTCTGCTGATAGCTTAACGAGGGTCTCGGTTCTGGCAGTCTTAATGCCAAAGGTAGTATAAGAGGGCTCTCGCACAGTTTCCGCCCTCGCCGTTAGATGACGTTCTACGTCACGCTCGCGGTATTACAGGACGTCCTACGTCCGCCGCTATGGTCGAGGGTGGCGCTGGTGAACACTCTCAAGGCTCGCTTACACCCAGTAAACATAAATACCCACGAGAGCAGCAGATTGGACAGCCGTCGCCGTAGCTCAGTTGGTAAGAGCACCGGACGCGATATTCGGAGGTCGTGGGTTCGGATCCCACCGGCGGCATGGTTGTTTTTTCTGCTGCTTTATAAGTAATTTTTTTTAAGCGATTTATTAATCTAAGAATTATTACCCTACTGATAAGCATAACACATTAAAAAAAAATTAACGTCCCCCTATGCACCTTGGTTTCGGTGACTGTTGGCTCCCTTCATAAATTTGTCAAACGGGCCCCTCATTTCCTTTATCTTGTCTGCTGATAGCTTAACGAGGGTCTCGGTTCTGGCAGTCTTAATGCCAAAGGTAGTATAAGAGGGCTCTCGCACAGTTTCCGCCCTCGCCGTTAGATGACGTTCTACGTCACGCTCGCGGTATTACAGGACGTCCTACGTCCGCCGCTATGGTCGAGGGTGGCGCTGGTGAACACTCTCAAGGCTCGCTTACACCCAGTAAACATAAATACCCACGAGAGCAGCAGATTGGACAGCCGTCGCCGTAGCTCAGTTGGTAAGAGCACCGGACGCGATATTCGGAGGTCGTGGGTTCGGATCCCACCGGCGGCATGGTTGTTTTTTCTGCTGCTTTATAAGTAATTTTCTTTAAGCGATTTATTAATCTAAGAATTATTACCCTACTGATAAGCATAACACATTAAAAAAAAAATTAACGTTCCCCTATGCACCTTGGTTTCGGTGACTGTTGGCTCCCTTCATAAATTTGTCAAACGGGCTCTCATTTCCTTTAACTTGTCTGCTGATAGCTTAACGAGGGTCTCGGTTCTGGCAGTCTTAATGCCAAAGGTAGTATAAGAGGGCTCTCGCACAGTTTCCGCCCTCGCCGTTAGATGACGTTCTACGTCACGCTCGCGGTATTACAGGACGTCCTACGTCCGCCGCTATGGTCGAGGGTGGCGCTGGTGAACACTCTCAAGGCTCGCTTACACCCAGTAAACATAAATACCCACGAGAGCAGCAGATTGGACAGCCGTCGCCATCGCTCAGTTGGTAAGAGCACCGGACGCGATATTCGGAGGTCGTGGGTTCGGATCCCACCGGCGGCATGGTTGTTTTTTCTGCTGCTTTATAAGTAATTTTCTTTAAGCGATTTATTAATCTAAGAATTATTACCCTACTGATAAGCATAACACATTAAAAAAAAAAGTTAACGTTCCCCTATGCACCTTGGTTTCGGTGACTGTTGGCTCCCTTCATAAATTTGTCAAACGGGCCCCTCATTTCCTTTAACTTGTCTGCTGATAGCTTAACGAGGGTCTCGGTTCTGGCAGTCTTAATGCCAAAGGTAGTATAAGAGGGCTCTCGCACAGTTTCCGCCGTCGCCGTTAGATGACGTTCTACGTCACGCTCGCGGTATTACAGGACGTCCTACGTCCGCCGCTATGGTCGAGGGTGGCGCTGGTGAACACTCTCAAGGCTCGCTTACACCCAGTAAACATATATACCTACGAGAGCAGCAGATTGGACAGCCGTCGCCGTAGCTCAGTGGGTAAGAGCACCGGACGCGATATTCGGAGGTCGTGGGTTCGGATCCCTCCGGCGGCATGGTTGTTTTTACTGCTGCTTTATAAGTAATTTTCTTTAAGCGATTTATTAATCTAAGAATTATTACCCTACTGATAAGCATAACACATTAAAAAAAAAATTAACGTTCCCCTATGCACCTTGGTTTCGGTGACTGTTGGCTCCCTTCATAAATTTGTCAAACGGGCCCCTCATTTCCTTTAACTTGTCTGCTGATAGCTTAACGAGGGTCTCGGTTCTGGCAGTCTTAATGCCAAAGGTAGTATAAGAGGGCTCTCGCACAGTTTCCGCCCTCGCCGTTAGATGACGTTCTACGTCACGCTCGCGGTATTACAGGACGTCCTACGTCCGCCGCTATGGTCGAGGGTGGCGCTGGTGAACACTCTCAAGGCTCGCTTACACCCAGTAAACATAAATACCCACGAGAGCAGCAGATTGGACAGCCGTCGCCGTAGCTCAGTTGGTAAGAGCACCGGACGCGATATTCGGAGGTCGTGGGTTCGGATCCCACCGGCGGCATGGTTGTTTTTTCTGCTGCTTTATAAGTAATTTTCTTTAAGCGATTTATTAATCTAAGAATTATTACCCTACTGATAAGCATAACACATTAAAAAAAATTAACGTTCCCCTATGCACCTTGGTTTCGGTGACTGTTGGCTCCCTTCATAAATTTGTCAAACGGGCCCCTCATTTCCTTTAACTTGTCTGCTGATAGCTTAACGAGGGTCTCGGTTCTGGCAGTCTTAATGCCAAAGGTAGTATAAGAGGGCTCTCGCACAGTTTCCGCCCTCGCCGTTAGATGACGTTCTACGTCACGCTCGCGGTATTACAGGACGTCCTACGTCCGCCGCTATGGTCGAGGGTGGCGCTGGTGAACACTCTCAAGGCTCGCTTACACCCAGTAAACATAAATACCCACGAGAGCAGCAGATTGGACAGCCGTCGCCGTAGCTCAGTTGGTAAGAGCACCGGACGCGATATTCGGAGGTCGTGGGTTCGGATCCCACCGGCGGCATGGTTGTTTTTTCTGCTGCTTTATAAGTAATTTTCTTTAAGCGATTTATTAATCTAAGAATTATTACCCTACTGATAAGCATAACACATTAAAAAAAAAAAATTAACGTTCCCCTATGTACCTTGGTTTCGGTGACTGTTGGCTCCCTTCATAAATTTGTCAAACGGGCCCCTCATTTCCTTTAACTTGTCTGCTGATATATATATATATATATATATATATATATATATATATATATATATATATATATATATATATATATATATATATATATATATATATATATATATATATATATATATATATTCCTTCTGAATCTAGTGCGCAGTCTGCAGAGGTAACAAATTGTGACAGAAGCGTGGTTGAACATTCATTGCGTTCCTACTCGCGTTCTTGAATTCAAGACAGTGTTAGATTTGTTTTTTTCGCAAAGCAAAAATTTTGGTCCTGAGTTTTTGCGATGCGCTTTCCTTTGACATATCTATAGTGAGAAGAAAATTTCATACAAAAATCCAAAATTCCCAAATTTTGAAACAAAATAATCTCTTGACCTGCCCTCTGGTTTAAAGAATGCCACAAGAAAAACGGGATTAAAATAGTAGTCGTGTTGAAGTCTGCATCTATAAATAAACCCGGAACAGAAAAAAGCCCATTTTGCGGGCGCTTCTCCGCAATGGAGAATCGCCGCGGTTCACGAAACACTTTTTCTAGTTTACTTCCCGGTCGATCACAGCAATGAAACTTCGAGACAGCATAAAAATTGAGGCATACAAGCATTGCTACAATTTTATAAAATCAATTTTTTGGGGTATGGCTTGTTTTTTTTTTCAATGCTGCCGCGGGCTTTCTTTGTTACATATGGGTTCATTACAGTAAAGGAAAGATAAGCCCGCACCTAGTGCACAACCAGCGCGACATGACACTGTACTTCTCGACGTCTCCTGTCAGAGGTACGCGACTTGCACATGATATCTTCGCAGTGCTTTTGATAAAAGTGGATAATAAATAGACTGCACAAAAAAACACATTGTGCCTAGTAAACTAAACGTATGTAGTAAACAATTTAAGACTATCTTTAATAGACGAGAATAAGTCTACTATTAAAAAAATACCACATTTTTCTCGACAACCTTTAGCGGAGTGTCGACTGAGCGCCATGCACTCAAAAATCACAAACACCGCAACGCGGAGCGTGTGTGGTACGTCACCACGGTTGGATACGAATTTTCAGGGTCCTTACTATCTCCCCTGCCGCAGCTCACAAAACTTCTTTTCTTTCGAGATGGCGCCACCGGTTGATGATTTCTCTCATCGAGGAAAGAATGCATAAGAGACGCTGCAGCCATCTGAGCTACATTGCTGAGAGATGTCCCAATGTCCCGCAGTTTTATCGCAAAGGAGCAGTCAGATTATTTCGCACACCTATAGCATAGTCCTAAGAATGGCGACTGCAGCAATCTGAGCCACTCGACAGACCGAGGTGGGACAGGTTTTTCGCCGTAGCTACCGCCCAAAACGGCTCGGCTTATAGCAGGGTGTTGCTATAGCAACGCAAGAACTAGTCGCTCTAACCTTTGTGGCTGGTGACTGATTGACCTGACAGAGCCTTTACTTAAGACTTGGCTTCATCAAAAGTGGCGGAAAGGCATCACCTGAACTATTTCCTCCGTCGATGATCTGAATTCTGCGCTCACAAAAAGGGTGATCAGACGCCAGAGCATGTTTTGGTCCATTTATAGGCCTAAATAGAAAAATACTAAAACCTAAATCTTGCGCAAGTCGCTGTAGTGTAAATTCTGGAGTCATCTCCGGCTGGCAAAGCTGCGCATACATATTGCGTATGTCTACATGGCCTAGCATTCATAAAGGTAAGCGTGTGTTCGATGTGTCTGAGGTCTTCGCGTAGGTTATAGTGTGGGAAAGCTTATTTCGATACACTAAGCGTAGAGCAGGTGCGCCCGTAATGACGGCTGGTGTTTATCTGATATTTGTTTCAGTCTGAAAAACAACTTTTTTTTTCTTTACGTGTGCGAAGACAAAGGCGTGCCTTTGTTCCTAAATACCATATCTCGGCTGAGCTTTTGGCGCCCACGCTCAGAAGAGGAAAGCTCACAAATGTCATGTAGTTGTCGAATAAGGCTCTGTAAATTTTAAGCATGAGCAGAATATTATACGCGTTGTGTTGCAGACCGTTCATTCGCAAAGGAAGGTATTCCGCAGAGATGTCGTGAAACCAGCGCGGGGTTTACAGCAACACGCCATATCGTTAACATCTGTAGGCGTTCTCCTCCCGTGGACATCGCACTCTTTTTGTGAGAGTTGCGTGAAGCTTCCAAAAAATGGATGCCTTCGATTCTGGGCAAGATGTCCAATACACAAAGATCAGTGCATTGGGAGGCGATGAGAAGAGTTGTGGAATAATAAACACTTGCATCAAGCTAAAAAAAAAACGAAGAAATTCCTTGAAAGGACGCCTTACGTCCGGGCCTTGGTCGACTGGAGCACGAGCCGATGACGAGAAGCAAACCCCCAAAGGTTCATCCTGGCATCGCGTATCTCAATGTGAAATTAACGAGGTGACCCCAGCGCCTCATCTTTCGTATTGCTTGCGGTTCCTTGGCGGGAAACAGCGTCGACAGAGCAGTGCTTTGTGATCTCAAAATTAACAGGCCAAGCAATAATCAACGCCATAAGCTTTAAGATATTCCTGCTATGATACCACTGGCACTCAAATATATGCTTAGCTTTCTAACTTACTTGGTCGTCATTTGAGTGTTTTGTACTCTGATGAGTTTGCGTCTGGATGTGACGTCATCTGAAGAGAAGGCGCTGTAGGGTGCTTCCATGGCCCTCCCGCAATGAATCTGATGTGACACGTCGCCGCTGGTCCCTTTATCATAACTACTGCGTCTTCTACTGCACAGGCGCATAAAATACCACGCCGTAGTCATTCCAGGATGTCTATTTCAGACATTTCGGAACGTTTGGCGCCGTCTATCCGCAACCTCGTGCCACACTTGTTCACGACGAAGTTAGCGTTAATTGCGATGCGGTGGCTGTGCGCAGGGTGGTCACGTGAGCGTACACAATATGTTGACAGCGACTACTGTTGCGCGGAGGTCGGGGACCTTGCTTGAACGGTTAGCGCTCGCGCCGAGAGGCCTCAGCGGGCCGTGATCACAGTTTCTGTAAGGGCGCGTTTTCTGACGACGGGACGCATTTCTCAATCCCACAAACTTTATTATGAATGTCGCATTTATGCGATGGATCTGAGCACAGCATCCAGCACGCGCTCCCGCAAAAAGGCGCAAATGCGGGCGCTTTGTAATTAACTCAACCCAGTTTTAGGCACCTTAGGTGGCGGTGAAGACCACGATGATTGTGCGCTCGCTTTTCCTATGTCATTCTTTCGTTATTTAGGTCGCTAACTCAGTCGGTCAGATCATCCGTTTTCATATTTTTGAACTGATCTTTCCTAGGGAAGTTATGTTATGGTTACCCCAGCTTTCTCTCGATGAGAAAAAACTCTGATGCTTCTCTCAGTGAGCGAAAAGCCTTCTCGGTAAGACAAGGCTTTCCACAAACATAGCGACTATTTGTTGTAGGCATTGTTTTCGGCTATATTTATTGAGCTGCCTTGTATTAGGTTGGGTTCTTTTGCTGCTTTATAATCTGGCCATCTTTGACTTCCACTGATTTTATTTGCGTTCAGTTCAATGCTTTTCTGACGACGAGCGCCCTTTAAGTCAATCCCTTTATTTCCATGCCTATAAGATTGGTAGAAATTACTTTGTGAATGAAAGGCAGTTCTCGGTATTCCGGACCCTACTATGTGGGTAAGTTCTACCTGTGCTTATGGTAAAAACCGATTTCGAACGATCAGGTTAAGCTAGAGCCCTGTTTAGTAACGAAAACTTATTTGGTGAAAAAAAGAAGAAATGGTTTATGGTTTATGGGAGTTTAACGTCCCAAAGCGACTGAGGCTATGAGAGACGCCGTAGTGAAGGGCTCTGGAAATTTCGAATGGGTTCTTTAACGTGCACTGACATCGCACAACGCACGGATCTTAAGAAATTTGCCTCCGTCTAAATTCGACCGCCGGGACCGAAGCCGCGTTTTTGGGTCAGCAGCTGAGCACCATAACCACTGAGCCACCGCGGCGGCAAAAAAAAAATGAAGAAAAGAAGAGAAAAGAAGAAAAAGAGATTACGATGAAATTATGCTCTGCAAAAATAAGGCGCCCGTGTGCTGTGCGATGTCAGTGCACGTTAAAGATCCCCAGGTGGTCTAAATTATTCCGGAGCCCTCCACTACGGCACCTATTCTTCCTTTATTCTTTCACTCCCTCCTTTATCCCTTCCCTTACGGCGTGGTTCAGGTGTCCAACGATATATGAGAAAGATACTGCGCCATTTCTTTTCCACCAAAAACCAATTATTATTATTAAGCAGGCGCCGTTCGGCAGAAATTTTCGGAGTGCACTGAACATGCTGCCTTGGTTGTCGTGTATGGAGAAGACAAGAATCGCAGGCAGGATAATGTAAAAGAGATGCACGTGCTCTATATATCGAGGGCTAAGACTGAATCTATTTACGGGAAAGAAAAAGCATTAGACATTTTCTTTTTACGATAGTAGTAAATGCGTAAGCCTTGTAGTCCAGGGAAGGAAACTGAAATGGAACATTCAAAGGGGGCACAATAGAGGCTTTACTTCTAGCACTTTCTCTCTCGATGTGAAATCCGGGTGGAAGAGAAAGTTTCAAGCGCTAAAGCATGTTCGTCTTTTCTATGTTGTGATGTCAGTTCCTAGTTTATCATTCCTGATCTTCTTCTTCGCTTTAATAAGCCTATTTGTTAATACGTAAGGAAAAATCTCTCATTGTTTCTTTTATTTTACAAAGATCAACCTTTTAAGCTGTGTTACTCGCTCAAGCACGCATGAAGAACCGTCTTTCTTGCGCAAGCATTCAAAGACACTCTTTAGGCTCCATCCTGAGTGCTTTTCCGGATTCTTCACCGTATCATAATGATCTATGTAGAGTAAAATACGGAAAAGCTCTCAAGCTTAAGGTCACATTGATATTACTCTTATAATTGCGTCAATATTTTTTAGCCTTATTTTCTTAGGGAACCATATAAATAATATAGTGATGTTTTGATACATGCGTTTTAAAACTAGATAAAGTGCTGAAAATGAACAAAGAAAATTGCGGTGCGCTCTCCAAGATGCATCTGTGGCCCTTCCTGCCCGTTTCCCTGGTACTTTTACTTAAAGCACAGCTGCTTTGTTTGGCATTGTTCCATACACGTTTCATCTGTTTTCCTTGCTGCACCGTTTCCTAAGCTTTCTTCGAGTATTGCCTCATCGGGGTTATTCCTTGCGCGCGAGTGAGTGCATCTGAACCTGATTCCCTTTTGCGCTGAGCCACTCATTCTACCAGGCTTAGCCTGTCACATACGGCGTTACACGTCCCAGTGCACCAACGCACCGCTCAGCAGTCGCTCAATTTATCCCCTGTCACTGTCGACCTCTCGGAAGCTGCTCTTCCACATACATGCACTCTCCTTTCTTCCCACGTACAGGATTGCTCTCCGGCGCCATAGTTCTTGTCCTGAGCAAGCTTATAACGGAATATACTTTATCGTGGTAGTGATCATTGAAGCTTGTCAGTTTGAAGGGAAGTTTTCGTAAGAGGGTTAAAAAAAAAGCCCTGCTCTTTGGAGTCTTTTTTTATTCGAGCTGAGTTTTTTGTCTGTCTCTATGCATGGAATATTCGTTAATGCGAAGCATTTTTTGCTACCTGCACCAAGATTTCACGTTGTATCTGGCCTTGTAGCGGCATTCACTCTTCGAGCGCGCGGCCAATCAGTGCGTCGCCGCCCACTCGCTGCCGCTGAACTAATCGGATTGCCGCGCGCCACGTATGCGCACATGTGACCGGTCTGATCGCCAAGCGGAAGGCTAGTTGGTGCGCCGCTTCCGTGGAGAACTTGCAGCGATCGTCATGTCTAACGAAATGAGGCCTCGCGAACGACAACCACCCACAGAAGAGGAGCTGCTTGAAAGAAAACGTCTGCACGCGGCCTCCTAGCACCACCTATAGGCAGCAAAGCAGAATGGTATGTGAGCAAGTGGGCCTACAATAGAAACAGAAAGTCGATCGTCACCGATGAGCAGCCAAGCTTAAAAAGCAGCTGCGCCTACTACAGATTGATTTTATTTACTTATTTATTTGCAATACTTTCAATCGCCGAAGCATTGCAGAGGAGGGTGGGGTGAACATTTGCAGTGGACATTTCTGACGAATCTTGGTTGAAGAGGAGCAAATTGTATATAGCAGGTTTTAAGAGAAAACAGTATTAGTAACCAAACTGCCAAAACATTAGAGTAAACAGTAACAAACCGTTAAAAGCCCGACATAATATTAGCAACAAACAACTAAAAATGAAAAAAAATGTAGATAACAAAACGCACAGCTCAAATAGGTTCTTTCACGAGTACGAAGGCATAAGGGAAGACAGCCATGGAAAACAGGGAAAAAAATTCAAACCCGACTACTTAAGCATATAATTTTTATGATGTTACCGGATTGCAAAGAATTTCAAAATGTCATGACTTCATTTGAGCATTAAAATGAAAAATTGTTGCAACACTTTGGCCACGTCATCAACAAACATAAAAGCGGATAAAGCTTTCCTGAAAAGGGCATCATCATTGATGCATGCGATATCAGCCGGGAGGTGGTTCCAGTCGCCGCATGTACGTGGTAAAGTTGAGTAAGAAAATGTGTATGTGTTACAACGAATATATCCAACCTTGTGTTTGTGGTCGACTCGTGCTAGAGTTGGAGTCATTTATCTTCACTGCCTTTGGCTGAGCGTGAATTTCCTTACTATCTTCTTTGTGTTCGTCTCATGCCAATTTTTTTTAGGGGGGGGGGGGGGAGGGGGGTGGCATGTCAGGAAAAGAAAAACTGCAACTTAAGCAACCAAGTTTATTACAACGTTATTAAAGTGCGTCTTGTTATGCCGTCTTAAAACAGATAAAAAAAGACTGTGTCGACTATAAGCTTTCTTTTTCGCAAGGCAATGCCCGTATTGCAGCTTGCCTGTAGAGGTTTCCTGTAGAGTCTCATAGCTAGCGCTTAAAAAACTGCAAGTTTTTTCTGTGAACAACACTCTACTCCCTGTGCAGTAACTTAGTTTCCTTCGTGTTGCGGTTTATATGCTTCGCTGATGTGTCACCTCATACATGAACTGGTCCGTCTGATTTTGAGAGAGAGGAGTCCTCACATGCTGAGTGTGCCATTTGATCTTTTAAAAATCTTGAAGCCGCAATGGCGGGCGTGGAGCTGGAATTTAAATCTTGCATAAGCAGATTAATTCACAACGAAGAAATCACAGGACTATATAAAACGTGAACAAAAGCAACATAAGAGTACCAGAAGCGAAAATGTGAATGGCGGCTATATAAACAATGGCAACTCACCCATCTGAACAGAAAGTAAATTAGTACGGAATCTTCCACGCGCCACTCCCATCCCAATGTTTTCAGGTGATCTTTAAGGCACGGCCAATCGCTCTTGGCAGTGCACAGCATTATTGCCCGTCTGCTCCTTGCTTCCTCAACAAACACACAGGCCAAATGTTTTGTTTCGCTTCTGCCTAGCCAATATTGCCCCGGTTGTTTAAGATACTGGCGAAGGTACTTGTTTAAGGTACAAGCGAAAACAGGAGTGTTAATAAAAAGAGCACTTGCGCGCGCATACGCTCACATGGTAACTTTTTTTTAAGGCAGAAATAATAATAATAATAGTTTTTTTTGGGCGGGAAAGGAAATGGCGCGGTATCTGTCTCATATATCGTTGGACACCTAAACCGCACCGTAAGGGAAAGGATAAAGGAGGGAGTGAAAGAAGAAAGGAAGAGAGAGGTGCCGTAGTGGAGGGCTCCGGAATAATTTCGACCACCTGGGGCAGAAAAAAAACTTCTAATTTGTGCTGCCAGAAGCTTGCCTTGGGCATGTCATATGTTAAGCAAGGAAAAAGAGAAGCCGCCTTTCCAGAATTTTCTTGTCCTACGGGCAATCATTCCTCAGTAGTATGCATGAAAGGCGGTCGACCAGAACCGTACACAAGAAACAAACGTGGTCGGAATAAATGGAGTTGCGCTCTCTTCCAAAAGTGGGAGAGAAAGAAAAACCCAAAGAAGAAGAGAAAGAATAGCCCAAGGTTATACCTCAGTAGCGGCGGCGAACACTCCGCACAAGAAGACAAAGCAACTAGTAGGTTAAACATGCAATTAATGGTACATCCCAACGCGCGTGCCTGTTATGAATAGGGTGTTATATTACAAAGCTTTCTTTTCTATTTTCCACGCAGTAAACGAGTTTTACTTGAATGGCCCCTTGAGCAGAGAAAAATCTGGTCTAAGAAAACATATATTGAAAGAAATAAAAACAAAGGAGAGTAAGAAAAATGATGGAGAATTTTTGCCTAAATTTTATAAAGGTGCGAAAGCAAAATTGTATGAACGCTGACGACGATGATGAAGGCAGAAAATTCTCTGTGTGTATCTTCAAGCCGCAGATGGATGTTGAAAACGACGAGAGTGTGTTGCAGTTCAACACGAGACGTGATCAGCTGCGATGATAGCCCAAATATTAACAGCAAAAAGCTTCGAAATCAAGTCTCTGTACAAGTGTTTTCGCGACACTGAAGATATGAACTGTCTTGAAAAACGGACTGCCAGAAAAGGCACAGCAAAATATACCTAATATATAAATCCCCATAAACAAATACGCTCAGCGAAGTTAGATGACACTTTTAATATTGTGTAGGAAGCGTCGCGAAGCGTCACTGCCGCACATAAAGACGGACTAAACCTAGCCTGCCTGCGCTGACAAGTCGCAAAAGGTAATCCTCCTTCTATTCCTCCTATTTCTCCAATTTCCACTCGAAGCACTTTGGATTGCCAGGATATGACGTCCTTGCGCGGGTGCGAAAAAAGTTACGTGCACCTTGTGCTTTCTTCTGAAGTTGCATAAAGAAGCATTGCCTGTGAAGACTCTGCTGAAAAAGGGCACTTTAGTGCCATCTGCAAACTTCCGCCTCTCTGATATTCCTGAAACAATGCGATGGACATTGCTTCGTCAATTGTAAGGACACGGTTCTGTTCTAAGATGTCTTGCAACGGACATTGAAAAAGCGAACTTATTTGACTTACTACACCATTCGATATTTCACCATGCAATATGTTGATGAACCTCTCGATATGTTTTTTTTCTGATTGGACTAAACAGCTTATGGAAAATTACAAGGATGGCCCGGCACAGTGAATCAGTTCACCATCATCACCAGCCTGACTAAACTCAGTGCAGGGCAAAGACCTCTCCCATGTCTCTCCAGTTAACCCTGTCCTTTCCCAGCTGCCCCCACGATATGCCTGCAAACTTTTTCATCTCATCCACCCGCCTAACTTTCTGCCGCCCCCTGCTACGCTTGCCTTCTCTCGGAATCCACTCCATTACCCCTAAGGTCAAGCGGTTATCTTGGTTATTTTGACCAAATCTCATTTGTGCCAAATGAGGGAAGAGTATGAACAAATCAACTTTGAACTAGAGTGGTATTCTCTCTTGGAGAAGTGTTCATCGTTAACGCACGTCTAGTGATATTTTACTCTCTCTTTTTGAGATGTCTTTCGCGGCGTTTCCTAAAATCTTTGCAAGTAGTTCATATAAAGACAACATATCTTCAGTGCAATAAATACCGTGTTTTTAAAGAAGTGCGGCTATAGCCTAGCAATCTCAGGCACCGTCCAGCTAAGAAGATCTGATCGCGCCGCCGCGGGTTCGAATCCGAGTCCCGGCAGTATTTGTTTTGTTTATTGTTATTTATTTCACCTGGCAGAAAACAAACATCGCAAGGTCTTGCTGGGGATTTACCCATCGCAATAGTGCTTTCGCACGAATAAAATCAGGAGGGAAAGAAATAGGCGCAGAAGTAAAGACGGGAAGACAGGAAGAAGGAAATAAGAAAACAAGAATGGAAAGAGGAAAGAAAAAAGGAGGAAAAAAGAAAATTATTTTAGGGAAGAAAGAAAATACGTATACGAGAGAAAAGAAGAAAGAATGAAATAAATGAAGGTTGAAAGAAAGAAATAAAGAACGAAAGAAAAAAAGAAAGAGGAAAAGGAAGCCAGAAGCCCTGAGCATTAGTACTAAGCATAAAAATGTACGCCTTAAAAGGGTATACGATCTCCCCTTCCTCACTGTCACCAAGAGCGACGCAAGTTGGCATCTTGATGGATCGTCCTCCGATCGCAAAGTGCTCGGCCTGCCATCTATACTTTTTTTTTCACCTGGGATGCAAGAACAAGAACGGCGCCAATGGCAAAAGCGACGGTGCACGAGCTGCGAGCGCCTCCTGACCTGTCGTTCACCCGCCACCTTTCCTCATTTTTTTTCTTTATTTCCCGTCAAACAGAGGTCGTGTGCACGTCAGGAAGAGGGCCTACGGCGCTGAATTGCACTGACCGAAGGTGGTAATGACATTACTGTTTATTATGCTTTTTAATCCCCCCCCCTCTTTATTACCGCTGTTCGGCTGTTATTGTTGCGGTCACGTAGCGGAATATTGGCGCCCCACCGCCGTGAAGAGGGAATGAGCTGACATTTTCTCCTTTTCAAATTTTCTTTTTTTTTGCACTAGTTCATCGAAGCAATAACTTTGATTTTATTTTTTAATTCCTCCTCCTCTGGTTCCAAGTTTGCTTTCCCACATCTCAAGCTTGGTCCATGATTTTGCTGTTTGCTCGTAGAGCCCCCTATCGTCGGTGTTCATTTATAGATGGCTGTTTGGTTATCGACTTCTTTAACGGATCCTTCTTCCCCGAGGCGGGTATATTTTCTTTTTCCTTCTTTTCTACCTGATCTTCGAAAAGGTAGAGCTACGAAGACGTGCGCGGATGATAACCTCGCAACTTTGTTTCAGTCAGATGTAATAGACGGACTGTCTTGTCAATAAGTCTAAAGAATCAGCCCTTTGCAAGCCATTGCTCTTCTTCACCGCTTTTGTGATTCACTTTTTAGGCAGGGAGCCCTTCATCAGAAAGGCGACGCATTTATTTCTAATTTTCTGAGCAATTATTTGTCAATACAGCCTTCCTATCTCAGATAAGTATGAGCACCTAAAATTCACGTCTGCCGCCACCACATAGCTCAACGCTCTTTCTTAGGTCGTATTCAAGAAAAGATATGAACCATGGTCAGCAGTTTTCAAACGGGAATGGCGACCAAGAAACCTGCTATGCGTAAGCCGACACTTTCATATCAGGTGGTTTACTTTTCCAGCAGTAGATTTTTTTTTAATACTAAGATGCCGCTTTCGTTGTTTCTTTATCGGTCAGTGTATAGACAAGTAGTAATTCAATCTTATTGTGAGCTAATTGCTTACTCATTGTTCTTATCAGCGCAAACACGTCCACTGCACGACTAATGCCTACCCCGTGTACCCTCGAAATAACCATTTCCTGTGTCAGCTGTAACAGTTTTATACTCGCAGATTTCCTCATCTCATCCACCTACCTGACTTTCTCCCTCCCGTTGCTACGTTTGTTCTCAACTTCTCACGTAGCAGGAGAGGATTGCTAATTGTCAAATTTTAAATCAACGCTGAAAAAGAAAAAAAGATGGCGACATAGAAACACAGAAACGCCAGCACGAGAACTGACTACTGACAGTTTTATCAGAACAAGAAGCCCATTATTTCTAAAAGCAGGAGCATCATACGACCAAGTGCGAGAAACTAAATATCTCGGATGCCTATTCTCTCTCAAAGTAGGAAATCGTACATTCAAGAGAAAAACAGTGATAAACACTTGCGTTTTCATTAACTCGTAATAAAATTGTCAGCCTTGAGCGCTGAACAACTGAACAACAAATCGCACTTCTGTTTGTTGTGTATCCCTTCGTCGTCGTTGCTTGTATGTGTTCTTTTTTTCGGGCTGTTTCAAAGTTTTATGATGTGCAGTAACAGTTGCAAGCCATAGGTAAATGCCGAAAAACTGCTGATTAGTGTCGCAATAAATAGCCCTGGGGAAAATTTTAGAGTTGTAGCTTTTAAGCAGGTGGGTGTCATAGAACAATGAAGTTTACACAACCATAAAAATTTCACCTCTTCTTGATTTATTCGGCAAGAGTATTTCACTTCGTCTGATTTTATCTTAAATCTACGCTGACAAAAGAGGTGAAGGGCTGCCCGCAAGATGTGAGGAATGTGCTCTCGTAATGAAAGCCGTCATCATCGTCTTAGTCTATGTGACTTTATTTCACATTTTGTTGGCCCCGAACTTGAACATACTGCTTGCGATAGCGATTTAGTGAAAGAATTCTGGAAGCCACTAGCATTTAAGGATGATACTTATCGGAAGTACACTTCTTTTGCTGTCACAAGCTGGGCTCTCGCAGTTAGAGAAGTGCAGGGCGTGAACCTTTCAAAAAAATGTTCTGATGTGCAAAATGCTTTGATGGTTTGGTTGGTCATACTCTGGTGCCATATTATTCTCTCTCTACAACAGCACCGCTAAAGGGAATAAGAAACGCTGATAGTGTAAAGCACCTCACATCATTGGTTTGGAGAACTGACGCATGCCATCTGGCGCTTCATGAAGGACCTACAAGGGACCGTTGCTTTCTTTGGGATTGCCCGTGGTAACCACCGCTGTCTGCTCTAATCTCGCCAAGGGGATCTGTCTTCAACATCCCGCCAACTAGGGGTCGCCCGGCTGTGATGCTAATGCGCTTAAGGTTCAAGGTTCTGCATGGGGCTGCTAGAAAATTTTATTGAAGCAGCTTGGAATGACTGACTTTTCGGTTCATTGTATTCCCTTCTTGCCATAATTGCTCTGACTAAACACTAATATCAGAGGCAGGGACTGGTGCTGCTCCCTACCTGCCAGAATCGCCATCCCGAGAAGTAGATAGCAGTGATGGAGGAGAAAGCATAAGACTTATTAAATGGGTTGAGAAAAAACCACTGCAAAATTAGCCTAGGCGCAGTCCCATACTCCTGCGTTTAAGTGGACCTTGCAGAAAAAATTTAGTCGGTCGAACCTACACGGCACTGGTTTTAAATAGTGCGCACGTTTTGTGGGGTAGGAAATGCATCACCAGTTCTGTTGCAACCTCGTTCATAAGTGCAGCCGAGTTCATCGTTCATAAGTGTGCTAGTAGTTATAGTGACCATTTCCCGCATTTAGCCTCTGTGTGTTTGTCTGTTTGTCTGAAGCCAGTTTCGTGACAGGCTGCTCGCCTGCCCAGCGGTTGGTGGACAGGTTAGCAGCCTGCCCACCGTGCCAAGCAGCAGCTCTATTAATCGTGAGAGGCTGCTCGGGAAGCGACAACGTGGATCGTAACCCAACACCAGCAACCCAAGTCCCATCGATGGCAGCACCTGCCATATGCACAGACGCATCACACACTCAACATTGAAGCAGCTTCTTATTCAATTTTCGCTGGCAACTATGCAGCCATGTAGCGAGACTCACATCCTTCATACTTACACTGATCCCCCTCCGACAACCACCTTATAGACACTCCCAGTAATCAACAGTAATCAGGGCCTCTCTCTAGCGCCCCTAACCATTCAGGATATACCATATATACAGATTCAGTGCAGGCTATACGGGCAATTTATAGGGTCGGATTCCTGCACAACTGCGGGATGATATGCAAATTAACAGCTCTATCCAAACTACGCCACCACACTGTGACAATGAGTTGGGTTCCTGTTCAGGCTGGAATACCAGGCAATGAGGTGGTGCAGCACCACGCCCGTGAACTTCAACACTGGGCGCTTTGGATTCTCTGGCCTTATCCACCCACGTGGGAGACTACTCATCACTGAAAACAATAAATATTCACTATGGCATTACTGAGACTTTTTGTACACTTCCTGTTCCGGACAAATCTCTCACCAGCACAAACTACGCATTGTTCTACGTATACACGTAAATACACTCCTTATTCCTGCCCGTTCTTATCTGTGCCGTATTCGACACTCCCCCGATTGCCCGAATAGTCCCCAACCCTATGCTAATCGGGAGCATTGCCTTTTCTCCCGCCCTGTTGCCATCCATTGTCATCATCATCATCATCATCCTGACTGCACCCACTGCAATGCAAAGGCTTCTACCGTGTCTCTCCAATTAGCCCTGTCCTTTGCCAGCAGCGCCGACTGTATCACCGCAAAGTTCTTAATTTCATCCTTCCACCTAACTTTCAGCCACGCCCTGCTACGCTCGCCTTCTCCAGTCCGTTACCCTTAAGGACCAGCGGTTATGAAGCCTTCGCATTATATGCCCTGCCCTGGCCCATTTATTCCTCGTGATTTCGACTAGGATGGCATAAACCCCCGTTTGCTCCCTCACCCATTCTGCCCGCTTCCGTTCTCTTAACGTTACACCAATCATTTTTATTTCCATAGCTCGCTCCCTCTCTCCCCCTTCCCCCCCCCCACCCCCCCCTTGCTTTACCTTCCCTTCGCCCTTAACGTGGCGGGCTTGACTAGCCTCGACCCGGCTGAAGGCCTTAGTTACAAGGCCCTTGACATCCTTGTCGCTTAGTACTCGTTAAAATAAAGTTTTCTCTCTCTCTCCCAGAGATCTATGAATGTAGAGAATGACCAGTTATGTATATATGTACACTAACCTATTAACGCTACCTGAACAACTGCTATTCGTGAACACCGGATCTAAAGTGAAACCCGAACTGCTAGCCCACCTTAATTCACATTGAGCCTAACTACGCAAATCGACCATCACTTTTTAACTCCAGTCAACTATGGCACATGTAATGTGAAGGAAATATAACCGCTGGTTCTTAAGGGAACGGAGTGGATTCCAAGAGGGGGAAGCTTAGCGAAGGCGGCAGAAGGTTAGGCGGGCCTATGAGATTAAGAAGATTGCGTGGATATGGTGGCCGCAGCCGGTAAAGGACAGGGTAAATCAGAGAGACATGACAGAGGCCTTTACCCTGCTGTGGACGTAGTCAAGCTGATGATGATTATGTTTCACGTGGTCCTTTTAAAGACTTGGCGTCGAGGTGACATATCATTGCTTTTAGCGCAGTATCACCTATGCTACGAACCGCGCTAGCTGTCAGACAGATGGCGTTGCGTGAACAAAGCGAAGGAAATGGTTAGGGACCTCAAGGAAAAAGATGCTGGAATGCTGAGCCAGGCACTGGTCGACGCTCGGTCGATGACGCTCACGCATGACACAAAGCAGCTTTCCGGCGTCGCTATCAATTTGCTGCTCCTTCGTGAATGCAGCGCACCCTCGGGCTACGGCCGCAGCCTGGTTTCCTCGCCACCCTCTTGTTAAGGCCGGGATGTTCGCTTCCCCGCCGAACACCAACGCTACTCTGCTGAAAGCGTCTATTCGTTCTTTTTTTTTCTGACGACGTATACCCGGCAAACTTCTGTTTTAAGTCGCAGGAGCCAAAACTTCCCCAATTTAACAAAGTTTACACTTGTGTGAGAGTATTCGGGAAGCTGCCAAAAGTTTGGTGGTTATAAATGTCAAGCTGTTCACACGCCTGTCTTTCAGTGCTTTTATTTTCGCGTGAATAAAGGGAAGAAGTTCAGCGTGGTCTCTCCTCGCCGCTGAACACTTTAACAACACCTTAGGCTGAGGCACATCAAGTTGTGTTAAATAATGGCGCTAGCGATGCAGTTCAAACACGTCAAGTCAGTTTTTGAATAAGAAAGCCTAAACAAGAAATTTTCATCGCGTAAATTGTTTTTTGAAGGCATATACCTGAGTTGGCTTGAGTTAGTCATACTTTTGAGTTTGTTAGTACTTTTTAGCCCAATTTTGCGCCAAGGAGTATGCGCTTTCCTAACGGCTCTTCTTAGCTTGGAAGTTGAAAGGAGTAAAATTATTCACAAACATTATTCCATCTAGGGTAGTTTGAGAGCGTCTGCAGATGAATTCACGGTGAACAAATAAAAACATCACCGTTTATGAAGTTGCACTAATACCTTTAGTCATATCGACGCGGTTTCATTATTTTAGAAAATCGGCATAGAGGAAATCAAGTCCTTCCTGTTTTAACATAAAGGAAAGTATTGTGAAAGGCTCCTTACAAGAACTTTATTTCGCGTGACACAGAGTCCTCAGAAAGCGTTAAGGGAACGTGATTAGTGTAGAGGCTGGATGGTTAGGCACTAAAAAAGTACGTTTTAGGAGCCAAATATAGGCGCATAAATGCAAAATTTATGCACCAAACCCGCAAAAATAGGCAATATAAATTTTATCAGAAGTTCAAATGATCTCGGATCTAAACATCTGAGCAGAATAGCGGCATAAAAAAAAGAAGCAAGGGTCATTTTGACCACGAAAAACTCGCCAACCTCAGGAGCAGTTTTTTTAATGCTTTCCCGCAGCGCAAATTACGAAACATCCACATGCTTCAGCAGGGCGCAAGAAGAGGTCAATTTCGGACGCGAAAAATGTTTATTTCTAAAAGTGCTGGCTTCAACATTTCCTCGACTTTTCACGTTCCTGTCAACGAGCAGTAAAATTAAACTACATTTGTTTAAAACCCTTGAGGTACTTATGAAAATACGAGCTCTTCTGTGTTCAGCATCCGAGCATCAGAAAATAGGCCTGTCATGCTACAAAACTACAAGCAAACAATAAATGCATTCACAGCAGGTCGTACATATATAAATTGGAGCAATTATAGTTATTTATAGTCGCTAACGCATCCTAATTCCAATGGAAATCAACTTTATAAAGGGAAAAAATGAAACTAACCTCCGGAAGACTAGCACTTGCGACCCATCATCGTATCGCTGTCAGAGCATCAAATCCTAAAGCAAACAGCGACAACATGCTTGTGTGAATATATATATATATATATATATATATATATATATATATATATATATATATATATATATATATATATATATATATATATATATATATATATATATATATATATATATATATATATATATATATATATATATATATATATATATATATAGCTCCTTATCACCTTGCGTGCTGGTGATGCCGATCAATCATAGACTGCATTAGAATATACATATCGCCAGCACGGAAGGAGCTAAGAGGCCGTGGCGTCGGCGGCAGGAAAATGACGCAGTATTTCGAGACATTTATCTTCTTTGCCTGCTTTGTTCTCACATGCAGCTCAAGTTCATGGGTTTATTTCCACGAATGCGCATGCGGCGATGTCGTTTGTTATCACGCCGCCAGGTTTCCCCCGTGGCGTTTATGCGTGACCCTTCTTGTCACTGTATTTCAGAGTCGCAGATAACGTATTCTCTGCCTTTCACGTGAAAAAAAAAGTTATCTGGCCTGTCCTGAGGGTCCATTCCTTTGTGTCTGGCGTAGCTTGAAAAGGCGCAATTTGTTATTGCTTTTTCATATGCGGTCGCCTGACTTCTCGTCATAATATGCGGGTGCCCCGTGCTCGTAAATACGGATTAGGCAAGCTTTGGTCGTATCTAGCTAGGCGCGTTTTGAAGGTAGCCGAAAGTTCTGAACGCTTTAAATGCTTGCTGCTTGAGCAAAATTGAGTATAAAAGCTTCACCCGGCATTCCGCTTGGCTAAGTATTGTAACAATCGACCCACGTTCATATGTATTTCAATTCATTCGCGTTATGGTACTCTCTCACAACGAAATGAATATTTTTACATTTTTTCTTTATAGCGTAGGATTCCCAAAGCAATAAAATAAAAGTCATAGAAGAGTATAATTTCGCCCCGAAAGATATGGGTAAAGAATAAAAATGAATGCCACAAGGAGTGTGTCGGAATGGTAAATCAGTCCTAAAAAAAAAAGTTCCTCGTGATTTACCCTGACTTATTCACTGCAGGTCATTCTTCCGATAGTACGACTATCTCGAGTTTACGTTGTGAAACAGTGCATTGAGCGTTCACTGAAGAGATGCCTGACTTGAAGAATTGCGTATGCTGAACAAACTTTTCGATCTTAATGTCCGCTGTAACTTTACTACAGCTGCTAATGGTTTGGTATGGTTAATTGGGGTTTAACCTCCCAAAGCGACTCGGGATATAAAAGAATTTTGACCATTTGGGGTTCTTCAACGTCATCGCGCAGCACACGGGCTTCTAGAATTTCGTCTCCATCGAAATGCTAAAGGGTTTGTTTGGGCTAATTGATGCTAAACCTCGCATAAACAACAATGATGGCCGTGTCTCGTTGCTTTCTTCTGCTTTCATGCCTGAGTCTGTGTCCGCGCAGTATTTGTCAGTAATGGCAGCACAAAATAATTGCAGGGCCTTCATGCACTACAATATCTCCAGAAATATTCCTGCAAGACCTTAGCGCCGGCTCCAGAAGGTTGGAGCTGGGCCTTCACTACTGAGGACAAGAAGCTGACCGTTTTCAAGCCTAAAATCCTTCCATTCTTGAAACATGTTAGAAGGCACGGATATGGCACGACTACGGTTCATTGCAAGTGATTTATCAGCTCCCGTAATCACCTCGTTCTCATAAAAGAACTCTTGGAACTACTGTGCAATATACACTGCTAGACGAAGCACCTGGTCAAGCTGACAGCCGTCACCGCGCCAGATTTTATTTAATTTAATGGAGAATACTCTTAACAGCGCAATGGGACTCCAGCTCACCCGAGGGCGTATTTTTTAACAATTCCTTTATCGGTCGATTTTTACACCTCCGCTCTCTCTTAACCATTAATAGCTATCGCCTGTGATATCAGGGCTTGTAGCTAGAACGAAATGTCACACACCGGTATATAAAAATAACTATTAAGTCTGATCAATCCCGTTAATGGGACAGAGTATGCGTTCGCATTAGTTTCTCTCGGACGGAGCAGGCTATGCAGGGTTCCCCCTCATCCTTTAAAGTGAAGAGAAGGATTTCCCCCTCTGCACTTTTCCTCGCGTCTTCTTTCGCCCCCCCCCCATCTTTTCTTCCTCTTCTTTATCCCAGTTTTACTGCATCTCTCCCCTTTCAAAGTAGAGAGGGACGTTACCTCCCTCCCCTTTGTTGCCTGCCAACTGAGGCTTCAAGCGGATAGGACACACAGGACAGATTTTCCTGAGAGTAGGGTTCTAATGCTAATGCATTGAAGCTTTTCTGACCAATGGCAGACACCAGATGGATCAAGGGAAATCACTGCTGCGAAATGCCCTGTTTAGGTTTTGATCTTTCGAAGGGTGCTACCTCACTTTCCTGCTACTCTCTTTTCTCCTTCATCTTTTTATCCCCTCACTCCTTTCCCCCCGTGCAAGGTATCAAAACGGTTAATCTTCTGGTTAACCTCCCTGCCCTTCCTCCTCCTCCTCCCCCTCCCTCTCCTCCTCAGGTGAGGCATGATGCAAGAACGGACTCAGCATTTGAATAAAGAGAGATGTCACTGCAGAAGGCGACGTTGCAGAGAGTGCTGGGCGTGGCGCTGGTTTTACCTGTGCTGATTTTTATTATGGTGGAGCCAGGGATATATAAGAATAGAAGAAGCTGTATCTAGCTACATGCAACATTGTTCGTCCTTGCTGTCGCAAAAATTTTAGTGCCAATTATACGAATATTTGATGAATAAAAGTTACCGGTTGCCCTGCCACAAAGGTTATTCACACACTTAATAAATTTAACTGATTGACCTCTCTTGTAAAGCAACCAGTCATTAGGACATTAGGCGTAATAACGATCGTCGGATACGGCGATCGTGCACACAATGAAGCCGTTTGAAAAGATCAATGGCGCACACGTTGCAATGAGCTGCAACCGCTAAACAAATGAGCGTTTCTCACTCATGCCGTGTAACGCAATGCCAGTAAATGCGGGTTGGCATCGGTTCTTCTCACGTCTTGTCTAATATTTCCTGTTTGGTTACCTATGTTGGCAAGGCGACATCACGCAAGAGCCCTTAAACTTCCCTTTATATGCGATGCAGGATACCTGCGGACGCCTAGTGTCAGGCCTACAGCACTTTTCAAGGCTCAAGTGTCCCCGCAAATTGCACTGTGAGGAGAAGTGCCTTTCTACAGCCTTACCGCAGCAGGCACTGCTCCTAGGAGGACCGTTAAATTCAGATTAATGCAGAATTTTCAAGGTCACTTAAGCGGCTACTGTATAAACTCTGTCTTCGCATGGAAAGTTCCTTCTCACCGCGAGATTAATAGCCCGCGCTTTCCATTCACAACACTTACAGCACGTACGTGAAAGTAAAGAACAACCAAACAGCCAAAACACGAAGTGAAGATCGGAGCCCGGCTCCAATGGCGGCATGTTCACCGCCATCACATCCGTCTTTATTAGCGGGCACCCATTACATTTCATTCGTTGTTTGCAAGCCACGTGCATTGAACCAGAAGTGCATCGTATTCCAACTTTGTGCCAAATTTCATGCGTTAAAAGATTTCCAAGAACGCTGTGCAGGAAGCACTTCTGTAAGCCAAACGTTCGTTGGAAGGTTCGGCTACCGGCTTCAATTCTTTTACTACAATTTTTTAACTTTTTGTCATCATAACCTACGACACAACAATCCTGGACACGACACTGCATTACAGACGCCCTGACTTTGCGAAACTTGTCCTGAACATTATTCAAATTTGGCGCGAATTCTTCTTGCAGAATGCTGTAGTGATAAATTTGTGTGTTCTGTGAAGGCAATAGCGTCACTCATCAGGACAAAACTTCCACGTAGTAAGGGCAAGAGGGCAGCATACTTCGGACACGCCATGTAAGCAGGAACCGCAGCGAAAATGCTTTTTCCCCGCTCACTACGATGTCGCGACAAGCGTTTGTTATTGTTTCGAAAAGAACAAGAGCACTCCAGAGCCCGTCAAGCTTTGTGCCCGTAGGGTGGTACCCCGGCGAAGAGGCGAAATGAGCAAGCTGACGCTTGATTAATGAAGCGAGGCTTGGCGGCTTGTCCTGCGTGCAGCAGCGGATCACCCTCGTGCGTTGCAGCCTTCCCATGGTGAGGCGAATGGCGTACACACACTCGCACGCCTCCTGGGTTCATGGCCCCATTCAACCCGGTGGGCTCACAACCTCTCCGCTTGAAGACGGAAAAAAAGTAACAGCGCCTTTTTAAGACAAGAGAAAGAAAGAGGCAGGTGTATCGTTATCTGTCGCGTCTTCAAAAAGCGCCGTTAGTTCTTTTCCGTCAACATGTACGAAGCAGCACGTATTATCCCTCTTCCCCGCTTGAAGTTCTTGACATTCACTTTGCATTGCCGAAGCATCTCCTACGAATTGTGAAGTTTGCGCCGTAAGAGAATGGATAAAGGAGGGAGTGAAAGAAGAAAGGAAGAAGAGGTGCCGTAGTGGAGGGCTCCGGAACAATTTCGACCACCTGGGGATCTTTAACGTGCACTGACATCGCACAGCACACGGGCGCCTCAGCGTTTTTCCTCCATGAAAACGCAGCCGAACCGCTGCGTTTTCATGGAGGAAAAACGCTGAGGCGCCCGTGTGCTGTGCGATGTCAGTGCACGTTAAAGATCCCCAGGTGGTCGAAATTGTTCCGGAGCCCTCCACTACGGCACCTCTTCTTCCTTTCTTCTTTCACTCCCTCCTTTATTCATTCCCTTACGGCGCGGTTCAGGTGTCCAACGATATATGAGACAGATACTGCGCCATTTCCTTTCCCCTAAAAAATCAGTTATTATTATTATTATTATTATTATTATTATTATTATTATTATTATTATTATTATTATTATTATTATTATTATTATTATTATTATTATTATTATTATTATTATTATTATTATTATTATTATTATTATTATTATTATTATTATTATTATTATTATTATTATTATTATTATTATTATTATTATTATTATTATTATTATTATTATTATTATTATTATTATTATTATATTACACATGTGTGCATGCATCCCTATATGTGCCGACTAAGATATGATTTATAAGCGAAAGCCCCGCCCCGGTCGCCTTCTTTAGAACCGCCGAGGATGTGACAATTCTCAACTTTTCTAAGAAGAATTCTATGACGAAGGCCAGGTTTGAATTTTTAATGCGCTGGCATTAGAGTTTCTGTCAAGAGCAAAATACGTTGCTTGATGTCAGGGGACTCGCTGATTGTACGAGAGAGGTCACGTTAACTTGGACATCATCACAACATGCCCAGCGTAGCTGGCGGCGACCTGGCCACTGGGTATTGAGCAACCTGCATACCGCGGTAGGTGCCAATTAAATTAATGATTGTTCGAGAGAGGTCATATGACCTATCGATGTCACAATCAGCCCAATAGGTAGTGGCCAAGCTAGTTTCTAGAGAGAAACCTTGGAAAAATCAGAAACAAAAAAGGTAATTCAAATGTCGGCGCCGTCACAGCGTAGAGGATATGTTCTAGTGCAGCTAGCACTTCCAATATGCATTTGATGGACCGACCATTTGTTTGTTTATTTATTTATTTATTTATTTATTTATTTATTTATTTATTTATTTATTTATTTATTTATTTATATATTTATTTATTTATTTATTTATTTATTTATTTATTTATTTATTTATTTATTTATTTATTACCTCAAGGGCCCCATTGAGTAGGTACGACATGAGTATATATAATGTCATCGACGCCGTGAATACGCACAGATAGAGGGTGTAAGTACATACATTAATGAAATGAGGATGAAATACATAAGCATCGTACATACACTAGAGCGTCACACTGACGCATGTACAACGTAATATATACATAGACACCGCTATCAAATCAAACCGCTATAAATTGCAAAGAAACTGACACAAACACGCTGAGAATTTGCTACAGAAACTGCGAGAAATGTAAAATCTAATCTTTTGGCATTCCATCCTTAAGAGGACTTAAGCAACTTCATTGTTTTCTGACATTGTCTTTCTCTCTCCTGATAACCTCCTTCTCTCCTAATCACCGTCGCGACGCTGAGCGTGGTTGAGCCCCCGCATTCTCAGTTTGCGCTTCGGGAAACAGTTACTATTCCTCTCGTTTTCTCACAACCTCTTTCCAACGCCAAATGCGGCGCCAACAGGACAGGCGCAAGGCTTCACGTGACATTACTGTTTCTCTCCTCGTCTGGACCACAAATGCGATCGATCACGGGCGCCAGAGTGCCACACCCCGTGCTCTTCCCCGTAATTCTTCACCGTAACGGGGCTTGAGACGAAGACCAACTTTTGCGCTGTTGCTGTTGCTGTCAGTACAAAAACGCAAAAAAAAAAATTGTGAGCCTGGTTCTTTGAAAAGTAGCACTCCTTTCCTCCGCCTTCTTATAGCTGAATACAGCGTGCACGCTGAGTTTTTCATATAAACTAAACAGCAAAATACACTCATGCCTGTTTTCTGTATTTCACTCAGATGAATGAACTGGAGTAGTGAAACGACCAAATTTCAACGTAAAATGCGTCGAGAGCTCTTGAAGGACTCTTCTAACTGGAGATCACTGAAGAGCTGCTCATTAAGCAGTGCTCTTTACCCTGCTGATGGTGGCTGTGGCGACTGTGTTAACAGAAAAATATAAACCGCTATTTATTTTTTCCTTCTGAGTACAATCTGCTGTTCCCCACCGTGATTTCTGCGGATCATATGGTTATTAACTTGTTTCCAATTCGAGTTCAAGTGCTCTGTAAAAAGGAGAGAAGACTTTTCGGCTTCAAAGTCACGCAATTCAGGAGAATTCAGGAGAAAGTTCAGAAGAAAGGCAGAGAAGAATATTTTCTGTGACTGTTATTGCAGGCTGTATGGACGGTTTACAAAGTTACTGATTACCTTTACAGCGCGATCCAGGGCGCATAAAATGTTCATAAATCAGCAACCAGTTCGAGTAACTAGGTTTTGTTTACATATGCATATCGCACGCTAAATGGCGTTGTTTTCCTCTATTCTTTCTTCAGCCTTCCGTCTATTTCTCAGTCGGTCATGTCGGTGAACGTGCCTTTGAAAGTGTTTGCTGCCCGGCGCATGCCACGGAATAACAAGGCGTGATGTATGAGCGCAAGCTCTGCTCGTGCTTGTAGTAAACTTCAGAACAAGGCGCGTGGAAAGAACTCCGTCGCCGAAGCTAAAGCGTAAACAGGGCCGCTGTTGTTTACGCAGGAGTTATACGCATTCCGCGAGCAGAAGATGCGGCATCGCAGCAGCTCCGATGTCGCCGGCGGCAGCTGCAGCAGCTTCTTGCTGCTTGGAAAACCGATCAACATGGCTTCCCGTCCACAAATCACCTTCAGGTTGGTTCCGTTGCTGTTGCTTTTCCTTTTTCGGCACGAACTTTACGTGTCCTGTACCGTTCCTTCCAGGCACTGCCTTCTCTTTGCCAGCAGTCAACGGCCATGACAAGGCCCGGAGTTCTGCTTGCCAGCCAGATTTTTACGAGTACTCCGTCTTCGTCGACAGTGGTATGTGCACCAGCTGCACGAGTGGTCAGAGCTCGGGCTTGTTCGTGGCGCTTCCGTCTCGCGCTAGACGATGATTTCATAGACGCTGCCGCTTGCGGTACACAAGCCGCTTTTACGGCATGCTTTTTGTGATACACGGAAAAGGATACTGCGGTGATGTATGATCCCTAATTTGGCGAAGAAGTATTACTATCCCTGAAGAAAACCCTGACCATTTTACTTTGCTAGCTAATACTCGTACTGTGTTTGGTGCAAGAGCTCAGAAAGGGTTAGAGTTTGTTTTTGTGTTGACAGGTTCACAGAGACGCTACCCTATAAAAATATTTCTCATGTCTGATACGTTTTGTGTCTGTTAAGGATTTACTCTGTGTGATTACATGTGCACCTGTTGGGGGGTGAAGCCTGTGCGTGGGGGGAGCAGTCGGTTCATTGTTGAGTATTTCAATAACTCTTCCCCATTACCCAGTTCTAAATGAAAGACTGCACGCCAAAAGAAAGGTGCTAGTCTCCCTTTGTACAGTTGCCAGAGTGGGCTGCATACTTCTTGAATTTTCGATATCGTCATGTGCATCACTTTTGTAAACGAGACGACATCACTGGCATAATGGACACAACTTAATGCGCACCACTTGTTGGAGTCACCAACACAATATTTCCCTATCAAAAACTGGCTCCATGGACTTACCGAGAATAGATAAACTCAGGCTGCAGAATACAGACATAGTGATAAACATCGGTTCACGGAAAAATATAGTGTATGCCTAGGAACTTTACAGCCACCACAAATTGCACTGATTTCGGCTGCATAGAAGTTACTGGGAATTTTTCTTGCCAAAGACCGGCCCCTTTGTATCGAATAGAACGCTGTCTTTGATAGAGTGTCTTTAAACAATAAAAAATAGGAAACCCAGAAAAGTGGCATTTTTCTGCCAGTTTTCAGTAAAAACATTCTATCACTGCCACTAGGTTTTCTGAAAAGAAATGGGTTATGATCGCGCCAGCTGCGCTACAGACGGGTTCTTGTTTCGAACATGATAAGTACCGTTTTCACATTCACCGAGCATTATTTTAGTCTGATGACCCCAATAATAGACTTCTGTGCCATGCAGTACCTTAGTGCTGCATTACGTATTGGTGTATTACTGTCGCCGTCTGACTAAGACGATGATTTTATAGTGTTACATGGTTGCCATTTCATGACAGTAAGTCGATCGATTCCTGTCGATCGAAAAAATGCAAGGCAAAAGCGAATGAGCAGAGAGCTTCCTGTTGTAAATATAGTCCTTGGTGCTTTGTTTAGTTCGCAGGCACTCTGGTATACTCTTGACAAACCGATGAATCTCATGAGTGGTTATTCAGCAATATTCTCGCACTAGGGGCTTTCAGTTTAGTTATAAGGTGAGTATCGGTGGCTATCTGCTGCTAGAATTTTGCAAGGGCCGGTTAAGCCCTAATTTGCAGCAAATTATCACATTATAGTCTGGTGAACCTAATCTGCTCAAGAGCCTTGTTTGCAGGAATATATAATAAGATACACTGCCGCCAAAATATTGTAGCCTATAAACGTCCGCTTATTATATAGCCTTGAATCTATTACATGACACACGCTTCCAATTTGTTAGAAGAAAGGCAGTAACTTCTTATCGGCTACAATGTGCTAGTTATCTCGAAAACATGCACTGTAACCTGCGCGCGAAAATTGTGAGGTCGAGACTCTTTGAACACTGTCTACTAAATCATTAATTAATGTAGTGAATTATTAAAAAACGCGAAATAACATGAAACATCATTTTTGTCTCCGTTTGCAACACGTTTTTCTAAACCTGCCTGCAATGTTACGTGAGTAGGCGCAAGATGTGTGCGGTCATAAGTTATGGAAATCTTTGATTCTTATCTCAAGTGTCACACGGCGGAGCTGATGCAGTGAACGATTGTAAGCTAGTCCTAGTAGCCAGCAACAATCTGAACCTTAAACTTTCCTGTCAAGAGAGATAAGCAGGGAACGAAGAAGTACAGCTACGTAGAAGGTGCGGTCTAGCACGTGCTTCAGTGGGCGCTTGCACAGTGCTAACGCACTTTTGGACATCATGTGCACAACCATATACTAAATGAGCCTTTCAGGAGCCAATTCGTGGCAGCATGGAATTTTTAGTCAAGAGTTCCATGTCCAAGGTTGTTCTCACGCACTTATTTGGTACATTCTGTGGTTATCAGTGAGCCCCAGTGGAGCGGTAATATTTACATCAGTACTGCAGCATCGACAACTCCCTGGAAAACGCATATCGTTAAAACGGTATTGAGGTTTGCACCGTTATGATTGCATTGCAACAGCAGGTTAATATGCAAGTAGAAAGAGCAGCATAAAATCTATAAACTGTCTTTTATAATATTTTTGTTATAATTGAAGTTTGTCCACGGTTCATCCCAAATGCCCATCGAGTGGCAGTCGCTCATCGTCCCTGTCTCTCTGAATAACGCCGCGCGCAGATGTCGCGCTTGAATTTACGCCATCAGGGTGCTGCCCGTTTCTCGTGCTGGGCGACGGCGCTTCCACAGAAACTCGCGCACTTCGCTCACAGCGCCAGCAGCCGCCAAGACACGTAGGCTGCTAAAGCTTTGCGCAGCCCGACCAGGAGGCCTCTCGGCCCAAAAGGGTTTCCTCCCTTCTCGCGCTCCCTTCTTTGCGGCTTTGCAGCGGGCCACACCGGGGTGGAATCCTAATCACCTTTTTAGTCCCCTCTCCCCCATGCCTCATTCGGCGCCCAATGGTTTCGCGCTCGAGTGCGTCTCTTTGTCAGCACCGCGGCGGGAACGTGCATCGCATAGACACTCGCTCTTTGTTCGAGCGAGCGAGCGTGTGTGCGTGCGTGTTGGCGTTTGTGCTTGTCTGTCCGTACGTGCACGAACGGCTGGCGTTCTGCGTGATTTTCACGCGTTGCACCCCAGCTGCTACGGTCCGCATGGCGCAAGGTAGCAGGAATGTGACGAGACCCACGCACGGCATGGTCTACAGATACAGATGCCTCCGCGGGAAAGCCGTCATTTATCCTGCGATTTGACGTACAGGGCAGACTAGCGAGTTGAGAATTGCGAAACCCGAGCTGTTCCGCTGGAAATGCGTTAGGCTTATCGCGCTCAATAAAACTTGAAAATGCCCAATGGGTTTCCACAGTTACAGCTTTCCTTATCCGCCGTTCATCAAGCCTCTTAATCCAGGTCTGCCAATGTGACAGTTCCGCTTTCCTTCATATTGAGTAATTCGACAGAACCTGAAAGACGAAACCAGTTTCAAACAAACCCAAGTGTGGATGTGCTCATTTTTGTCGAACGTCCCACTGGATGAACTCTCGATTCAAACTTTGGCGCAATATTTTGTGGCTGAATTGTGCAAAAGCGTTCTCATCGCGTTTCGACTTCACGCATTCGAGCGAAGTTTTTCCCGATTACTCTTCAACGCTTACGCCACCAGTTATTCAGGGCATCAGAATTTGAATGCTCAGTTCAGATGTGGACAGGCATTGTGAATGAAAAAAAGAAAATGCATGAATATAATGAGTTCACTGTTGAAAGCGTATTGCCGTAATATAGTTACGATAACCTGCTAATCTATTGGAGGCCATGTGGTTGTATTTCAACATTTTTTATAGAACTTCGAAATAGAGGAATCAACAACAAAAATTCTTCATGCCACAGAGGCTGCATCTGAGCAGTGTTGCCGAGCAGTTACGCATACCCAGCAATTCAGGACAAAAGCATATTTCAGCAGGGAACCGTTTATGAACGCAATTTTTTCGTATAATGTAAGATTTCACTATAACAATCAATTTATCTGCAGATCACCCGACGACAGCCTTGTATTTTTTTCTCTATTCACTTTTTAGCTATCGTCAAAAGCTTTCCCTACTGGTTTTTTATGGCAGCCTTAACTGTTCGATGTGATCGATGGAAACACTCTAGAGGAATGATTTTGCTACATATCAGAACGATGCACCACTACCTCTAATATCTCCATAACAGTGTCTTACAATTTTCTAATTTTCAAAATTTTTGCACGAGAAAGCTGGGCATATAATAAAGAATATGGCTGTTGGCCTCGTGCTTCTGCTCTTCGCCGAGCCTAAGGGGTTCGGAACTTACCTGGCTATCCTGTTCAAAATCAAATCCCGTGTTTTGAAATTTTTCTTAAAGACTGCAAGTGAAGTTGCACTCCAAAGCAGGGTAGGGGCAACTGACTGTAACTGATATTGTCAACCCTAATAATGGCTTGAAAATTAACCATTAAACAGCGAAAAATTGAGCGTACTAATCTACTGTCTTTCAGGTGGAATCATGATAGATTTTTCATTCCTTTTTCTAAGCAGCTCGTTCCTTGTATGTTGTTTTTCCTACCAATTCGCATAATAAGTTCATTCCCACATCCTTTTCTGACGGCGATGCAAGTGCAAACTGCTGGGGTCCTTTGGAGCACAGTAAGTTAGCAGCGGCCGCCCAGAGGAAGTGGCTTCATCACCAGGCCGACGAACCCATCCAGGCCACCATGCTGCACTCGGGACAAAGGAAAGACAACCGGAGGGACGACGGGGTCAGTCCTCTCCCGAGCAAGATGACACAAAGAATATTCCGTAGAAAAGAGAACTCGTCCTCGACAAAATAGTGTGCAATAATTACGGCGCGAAGTTCGCAACATTATACCGTCCTATTTTTAGCCTCAGATGTCAATCGACAATCTACCATCCGAGCAGGCAAATCACGTCTGCCTTCATTGAGGCCCCTGTTCCAGGAGCGGTCAACGAGATGAGGATTAATCGCCGTAGGAAGGTTTTTGTTACTACGTCACTGAACACGGAATGGACTTGAAAATTTGAACACAATAAATAAACTTGGCGACACCAGCGCCCGCTTCCATTTCCGTCAGGACCACCCCACTGTAGTTGGCATCAGTTACGACGCAGGCACAGCCATCTGTGACACCTATCTGCCTATATTGATCCATCCTGCCGCCAACCGTGTTCCAAAAATATAAGTGCCGAGTCTCGGCAGGTGAAAGTGGGCGAAGCTGATTTTTAAGGAGGAGGAGAAGAGAAGGAAAGGCAGGGAGGTTAACCGGAAGAAGAAACTGGTTTGTAACCCTGCACTTTGAAGTTGGTTTTTTTTTTCGAAATGAGCGAAATTCACCTAAATGCAAACTGAGAAAAACAAGAAAGGTTGTTACCCGCATGATCCGTAGCGATATGGAAGCTGTTACGTATATGCTTCACAGGTTAGAGCAACTCTACACCGCGATTTATAAAAAAAAGTCTTCAAAAAACTTTAGTCAATATCGGCACGCAGTCATTGGATGTGACTATATTCTGTGTGAAACTCAAGATATAGCCCTGTTTTGTTTAGAAAATAATATTTCTACAGTTGCTTTCGAGCTCTTTTTTTAAATATAATGCCTAAAAATGGTATTTCTGTGAATGCAGCTGGAAAACACTCAGGACATTTATGCCACACAATCAAATAAAATTGTGCTATGCTTCGAAACAAGCAAATAAAGGCGAATTTCAGGCGTCTGTAGCACGTACTGATGTGCCAGTTTTCTTTTCTATTGTTCGCACTTCGGCAGGGAAACATAAGCCAGGTTGAATGTATATGGAATCTATTTTACTTCGCAGCAGAATTAATATATTCACGGGTAGTATAGCGACATAGTAGGCGTGCACTGAACGCAAAACGTAGACACCCGCTAGTATTATTGCTTCCTGTATGCCTCTCCTGTTTCGTTTGTTGTAACGAATAGAGAAAACCACTGCCAGCTACTCGAAGTAAACGCTTTAACGTTCGCTCTAGCAGAGGCGCATCCTTGCATCGTCGGCGACTGGGAAACGATCCTATCGTTAGCGTCGATTCTGATCTTCTGCCGATCTCTCCGTGTCCTTCACGGTCGATGAGAAGGTAGCGCTGTGGAAGGAAAAATGAAGCCACTCTAGAAATAGACCGAACTATGAGGCTCTCACGAGTGGATTTGGCTCATTATGACCCGTACTTTAGCAGGATCTTGCTCCTTTTTAATTGACATGGAATTTGAGACATGATTTCTAGGCGTTACTTGGCACCTTTATTTCCCACAGCTTTAGCGAAGGTAACATCTATGGATGAGCTTTGCATTGCCGCAAAAGTTGGCTTCGTTTCGGTTGCTAGGTTTGGCTCATATCGAAAAAAAAATTGCTCATTTGCCTGGAAACTGCACTGAAGTGCGCTTCGTGATGCATCCCTGAAGGACTTTCCCCGCCTGAAAATAGAATGTGTGGCCCTAAAACCAATTTTGAGGTTACATTTAGCTTACAGTGAGGCCGCCGCTAAAGAGCGCACAGAACTATTCCCATTGTTAAGGAGACCAGAAGGGATTCTTTAAGTTGTCCTCCCCTTTCTCCGCTCCTCTGGTATCCGGATTATTGCCGAAACCAAAGTTACTGTTTCAGTTCCTGGTCATGACTAGCGCAGCAATGTACTCCTGTCGCAGCTGAGGAAATACCGAGCTCCCAATGTCCTGCCCCTACTGCTGATCGAGCCCAAAGCTAAGATCGGGTCCCAGGCAAAGGTCTGCAAGTTACGGCAATGCTGAAATTCTTTATAAGTACCGCGTGTTTCCTGCTCTCAAGCTTGCCCGTGCAAGCTGGAAATAGTTCACTACAGGTATTCGATGCGCTCAGCAGTTAAGGCTCCTCAATAGTTTCCCGGATACCACCATTCCGAGCGGAAGTTTTGTTAGAGAGAAAAGCAAATGGAAAGAGGGAGTTACTGTAAGTATTACTCATTTTCCAAAAACGATTCAGCGAAGCTGGCACCTATGCGAAATCCATAATCTGCTATAAGATATAAAAAAAAATACATTCGAACGCCAAATAGACGTTCTATACTAGTGGTCTCCTTTTCCAGAGACTAGGAGGACTCAAAAGAAAACGCACATGAGATCGTACCAGAAGATCTGAAAAATCTGCGTTCGCACTATTGGTTCTATATTTCGGTTTTGCTTGTATCACTTTTCCATTGCATCTTTGAATTTAATTTCAACGTCGCTTATTCAGTTCCGCTACAGTGTGGCTTCTGGTGAGTGATAAGGTGGGGGGGTAGTGAATGGGGTGGAAGCTTTTTGATGAGTGAAGGTTGATTTGTGGACGGCATCTTGAGGCTCGTAGCTTAGAGATTAGTTTTTACCGGTGGGTGCCCAAAGGTATGTCCACGAGAGGGTGCTCCGGAGGTGCTCCGCTCCAATTCGCTAGGGGCACTGCGTGATAACGCTTCGCACACACGCGCAAACACTGCTCTTTAGCCTAAAGAAGACTATACTGCAAACGCACTCAAAAAGAGAAAAAAGTACCTCCATCGCGAGGAATATCGACATCTTGCTTGCACTGTGACACTGATCTAAATATTCATGTCGTTTACATGATCTGCGTGTCTTTATATATATATATATATTTTTATGAGCATGGCGCATTTCCGTCAGCGAAAGTGGAGAGAGGCCTCTTCGATCCGGCGTTCTTATTATGCGCGGCATTCAGACCACATCAGCAGGCCTAGGACATCGACCCGGTGGGAGTGGGGACGAGTAAAGTAGAAAGTGAGCGCTCTGCATAAGAGTTTTCCGCACCGGAGCCCATACGCGAGCCGGCACCCATGCAGGGAGCGGAAGTGCTGCCACCTTCGCCATCCGAATCGACAGCCCATAGATGGCGATCTCATTGGAGCACAATACATACTCTAAAGTATCCATACGGTTTTCTCGGCACTTGCAGAAATGAGTTTTCTCTATCCCTATTTTTCCGCCTCTAGACCTTCCGAGTAGTTCTCCAGATGTGTTTTTCGCCGTCAATACGTCGGAAGTTGGTGAAAGATACGGATGGCTTCTCTCGTTTTTATATTTTACACTTTGCGTTGCAGTCAATGCTTTGCCTCCCCCCCCCCCACCCCCCCCTCCCCCACTCTCTTTCTTCTAAGCACACGCCCGCACCGCTTATGTCAGACTGCCTTCCGTGCTCGCTACCTGCGAAGCCGTAAAGCTACATTGATGACATATGTTATGAGAAATTTATTCTTTTTACCAGCAATTGCTTTGCTTTGCTTGTTACCGAGTCAGTGTTTTGTGGCAGGTTGTATCAGCGACCTGAATATAAACAACCTCTATATATAGCCTTCATTCATTACGAGAAAGCATTCGACTCTGTGGAAACCTCCGCTGTCATACAGGCATTACGGAATCAGGGTGTAGAAGAGCCTTATGTGAAAATACTGGAAGATATCTATAGCAACTCCACAGTTACCATATTCCTCCATAAAGTCTGCAATAAAAGTTCAATAAGGAAAGCCGTCAGGCAAGGAGATACGATCTCGCCAATGCTATTCACCGCCTGTTTACAGGAGGTATTCAGAGGCCTGAATTGGGAACAGTTGGGGATAAAAATTAATGAAGAATACCTAAATAATCTGCGATTTGCTGATGAAATTGCCTTGCTGAGTCACTCAGGAGATGAATTGCAGTGCATGATCAATGAGTTAGACAGGCAGAGCAGAACGGTGGGTCTAAAAATTAACATGAATAATAATAATAATAATAATTGGTTTTGTTGGAAAGGAAATGGCGCAGTATCTGTCTCATATATCGTTGGACACCTGAACCGCGCCGTAAAGGAAGAGATAAAGGAGGGAGTGAAAGAAGAAAGGAAGAAAGAGGTGCCGTTGTGGAGGGCTCCAGAATAATTTCGACGACCTGGGGATCTTTGACGTGCAC
Organism: Amblyomma americanum; assembly: GCF_052857255.1. Lineage (NCBI taxonomy): Eukaryota > Metazoa > Arthropoda > Arachnida > Ixodida > Ixodidae > Amblyomma > Amblyomma americanum. The sequence goes on along the minus strand of NC_135499.1, from coordinate 154,366,758 downwards.
TGACATCGCGCAGCACACGGATGCCTTAGCGTTTTGCCTCCATAAAAACGCAGCCGCCGCGGTCGGGTTCGAACCCGGGAACTCCGGATCAGTAGCCGAGCGCCCTAACCACTGAAAACCAAAGTAATGTTCAACAGTTTAACAAGGGAACAGCAGTTCACAATTGGAAGCGAGGTGCTGGAAGTGGTAAAACAATACGTATACTTAGGCCAGGTATTGACAGCTGACCCGGATCATAAGAGGGAAATAACTAGAAGGATAAGAATTGTGTGGTGCGCAAATGGCAGGTTCTCTCAGATCATGAATAGCAGTTTCCCAATATCCGTCCAGACAAAAGTGTACAACAGCGGTATATTGCTGGTACTCACCTACGGGGCAGAAACGTGGAGACTAACGAAAAGGGTTCAGATTAATTTAACGACAACGCAGCGAGAAATGGAAAGAAAAGTGACAGGTGTAACGTTAAGAGACCGGAAGCGGGCAGAGTGGGTGAAGGAACAAACGCTGGTTAATGACATCCTAGTCGAAATCAAGAGGAACAAATGGGCTTGGGAAGGATATGGGATGCGAAGGAAAGACAACCGCTGGTCCTTAAGGGTAACGGAGTGGATTCCAAGAGAAGGCAAGCGTAGCAGGGGGCGGCAGAAGGTTAGGTGGGCGGATGAGATTAAGAACTTCGTAAGCATAGGGTGGGCGCAGCTGGCAAAGGACCGGGTTAATTGGAAAGACATGGGAGAGGCCTTTGCCCTGCAGTGTGTGTAGTCAGGCTGATGATGATTATGTGGTGACGTATCAGTGACTCATCAATTCCGCTGGTGTCAGACAATATGCACTACAGTCCAGAGAATCCTACCCCAGGTGTAAGGCCGCGCTTCACCAACGCGTACATTTTTTTTATTCCCCTGGCTTGCAGTCATTGCGGGCCTCCGGTCTACGCTCCCCCCTCCCCTCCCTACCCGCGTTCCCGCCCCCTACCCCCGAAAGCAGCGGCAAAGGCGCACGAGGAACTGGCTGATTGACCACTGTGACGGCCAAAGACACCTGGCTTTGTTAAGCGCAACAGGAAAGCATACGAGGCGCACACAACGAGCACGTGGCACCGCTTGGTCTTGGGCAGCATTCCCACTACGGCAGAATGGGGACCACCTCGCATTCCGCGATGGGCCCCGTTTTTTCTTCTTTTTTTTTTGCGTTATCGATGGCACCGAAGCGTCGCGGTTCTCCGCCGTCTGACATTCCTGCGGCGAGCCAGTGGATCAGTGGTCCCGCCAATTAGCTGAAAAACCAAGTTTTCATCCTTCGAGAGGCGACGCGCGAGTGCGGCAGGGAAGGGGAAAGCATCAAGCAGTATGGGCCAGAACTCCCCCCGGGGAGAGGGTTTCCAGAATTTTTTTATGTGTTTCTTTTTCTTTTTAGCCAAGCCCTGAGCTCGAAGTTGGGCCCAACCTTCAGGGGCTGTGGCTAACTCCATTGGTTATCGAAGCTTAGGGCAGGCCTCGAAAAATGACCGCCCTAACTTCATTGTTTGAAAAAGCTTTAAAATTGTATGTAAAATCATTGGAGGGCAGTCCTGTCTAGTTGAAATAGAGGCTCTGTGCAGTGGCACGTAATTCTACAGACCTAGACTCTAACCTCGGGTTGATGAGTAAGGTTTTGTCGAGTTTCTCTGCGTGAGAATTGTCTTTGTCAGTTACAGCTTGACTGTCTGTGTGCCTCAATTTGTAACGCAGTTTGCCCTTGTACATCCTGTAAATATATTTTCTCTTTGTCTCCATCACCTGGCATCAATCATCGTCTGCTCCTTCAACACCGTCTAATTCATGTTTGGAGAGGTCCTTTGCCCCTCCGAAGAAACGGCAAAGAACCATCATTGAATTTACTGGCGCAGTCGACAGGATTCGGCACCCTTTTAAAAGCAAGCAAGAAGACCTCGGGCGGCAGCAGCAACCAAGGGACGGCTGTGCGAGCCACCTTCGAGGACGACCAGCCATGGCGTGACATCCGAGCTCTGGGCTACAACCTGCAGCGACGCTTGTGCCGAGTGAGTGGGATTTCTCGCGTCTGGTCGAGGTTGGCTTGGCTTGTGTTAGGGATTTGAGGGTTTAGGCGTTTAGGATCTCGAGATACATGCCGCAGCGAGGTCGAGTTCCCAGTATGCTGTTGCAGATACACTCGAAGTTGAAATGCGGCGGCTCGAATTCGAATTCGAGTGAAAGAAACTTGAAATCTTGCGGGAGGAAGAGAAAATAATGAAGTAAATCAGGCGGCAGCTGGAGGGCGGAAGGCAGGCTTCCGCTGCGCCCGACTCAAAGGCGCAGCACAGGTCACACCTAGGCCCGGTTGCCGTGCGCTCTACCGTAAGCGGCAACTTGTCTCGCTCCCAGACGGAGGCTCAGAACGAGCGTCGGCAGAACATTAGCAGCTCATTCCATGGAAAATCAGCGGCTCGCGGCGCAAGGCCGCAGGCGCATTCGGAGAGCTTAGTGGCAAGGGATGCGGCACAGATAGAGGCCGTGACAGCACTCGAGACACTAGTAGTCAGCAGAATGGCGTATTGCTTCTGACGGATCCCCTAAGACTTACCCGGCAGGGCAACAGTGTTTCGACAGACACGTCCCCGGACTTAACTCTAACCAGAGGCCGCATCTCTGCCACCTGGTGCAACACCGACGAAAACTTGGGTAGCGATCATAAAATTATCAAAATTGTAGTCGACAACGGACCACCGGTTTCCCGCACCAAGTAGGTGGCTTCGGTGAACTGGGAGGCTTTCCGAAATGGCCGCACGGGGCAGGAGGAAGGCATAAGCAACATTGATGACTGGAGTAAAAATGTCCTTCAGTCGGTCCGCGAGGCAACAGAGGAGGAAGAGGTTGACGACGAAGTCGGGGAGTAGATCGTCACATGGTCCGTCTCTGGCGCAAGAAGAAGTATCTTGAAACGCGAACAGCGCACAAGAGGGAGAACAGGAACTTGCGAAGACATTTGGCCGTGCTTAACAAGGAAATTGAAGAGTACGCGCTCGTTTTAACAAGGCAAAACTGGAACAACATTTGCGACTAACTGGACCGTAACATCTGGAAGGCAGGCACATGGCACTTGCTTCGGCATCTTCTAGATCCGGACAAGTCCAAACTGGAGGTCAGGCAACAACTTCACCGACTAGTACACACATTTGACGGGACCACGGATACGCTCATATCCCAAGTCCGGGACCGGTACTTGAGCTGCGCGACGGGTAAAGCTGAACCGCTACCAGATTACGGGGGGCAGGAAAACCCGGACTTAGATAAACCGATAACGATTGCCGAAATTCGGGCAGAAATAAACAGATTGAGAACCAGGACTGCCGCGGGCCCGGACAAGGTCAGCAACCAAATTATAAAAAATTTGGACGACACGTCGATCCGACATCTCGCTGCCTTTATGCAGGAGTGTTGGGAAGCCGGTCGACTGCCGACAGCATGGAAGGTCGCGAACCTTGTGTTCCTCCCAAAGCCGGGAAAACAGCCGGGTTTCGAGCACCTGCGTCCCATTTCGCTCACGTCGTGCTTGGGCAAACTGATGGAACATGTGATTCAGCCCGGCTGAACCGATTTTTTGAGGATAAGAGTATATATCCAAATACCATGACTGGATTGAGACCGCATTTGTCGGCATGTGATGTCATGCTGCAGCTAAAAGAAGAGATGATAGAAAATTCAACGCTAGACACCAGGGTGATCGTTGGTCTAGATGTGTCGAAAGCTTTCGACAACGTAAAGCACTCGGCCATTCTGGAGGGTCTGGCTGCGTTAGACGTGGGTGTTCGTACCTACAACTACATACGCGATTTCCTTACAAACAGAACGGCATCTATAAGCATGGGGGCTAACACACTGACGGGTATTCGACTGGGCAACAAGGGCACACCGCAGGGATCGGTGTTGTCCGCGACCCTGTTTAATATCGCCATGCTTGGCCTCCCCGCACAACTGGACAAAATTTCGGGGCTGAACCATACGTTGTAAGCAGATGACCTGACTCTGTGGATGTGCAGGGGCAGTGACAGCCAAATTGAGCTGACGCTTCAAAGAGCTATAGAGGTAACAGAAAAATACGTAGAACCAATCAGTCTCCGGTGCTCGGCCGAGAAATCGGAAGCGCTATTTCTCGCGCCCATGCGGTCGCCACAGCGTCGGCGCATAAAGCAGGACGGACCGTATAACGCGGGAATCACACTCAGGGTCAACGGTAACGTAATTCCAGCGGTGGAAAGCATTAGGGTTCTAGGATTACGAATTCAGGCGAACGGCAGGAACTCGGAAACAATTCAGAGACTAGAGGCTAGCACCAATCAAACTTGCCGACTCCTAAAACGAATCGCTAACAAACATGCGGGTATGAAAGAAGCTAACCTCCTTAGGCTAGTGCAATCTTTTATAATCAGCAGGATAGTCTACGTGGCACCTTATTTGCGGCTTTACCAGGCGGAAAAGGACAAACTGGTTGTTTTAATACGTAAAAGGATAAAAACAGCAGTAGGTTTACCACCCTGTGCGCCAACAAACAAGATTTTGAGTCTAGGGGTTTCGAATACCCTCGAAGAGCTCATTGAGGCTGCAAGGACCTCGCAGTATCAGATACTTTTGCGCAGTCGTACTGGTCGCAGCATTCTAGAGAAGCTGGGGAACGAGCCTCGAGCGTGCTCGAGACGTACGGACCCGGTTCCTAGACAGGTTAGGGACAAATTAAAGATACCCCGACTCCCCAAAAACATGCATCCCATCTACCATGAGAGTCTGAGGAAGGAAAGAGCAGTAGCGTTGCAAGCCCGCTTTCAGGGCAGACAGGATGTCTTGTATAAGGATGCCGCACAACGCACAAACAGTTCGGGGCACATTTCGGTAGCCACTAGGGAAAACGGAGGCCCGGTAGCGTGCTGCAGCACCAGACACTCGACAGTAGCGCCGGCGGAAGAGTTGGCCATTGCGCTGGCTCTAACTCAACAACACGTTAAAATTATCGTGAGTGACTCAAAATCAGCGATTAGAAACTATGACGCGGGCTGCATTTCAGCTACAGCAGCACGAGTGTTGGCCGGCAGTCCACCACCGGCAGAACTGGTAGCACTCATTTGAACACCCGCGCACCAAGGGTTGAGGGGAAACGAGAAAGCGCACGCACTGGCCCGAGGATTAGCTACTTTCCGGGATCCCAGTGGCGTCTTGTGCACTACCCCGTCCCCCTCGCGCGATGAGGAGCTCCTACTGTTCAATTACGACCTTAACACGTATCAGGAAATCCTAAACCATTACAAATTAGGCCGAGCGGTACTTCCAAAATCAAGTAAGCAGCTAACCAAAACGAAGAGGTTGTGTGGCGCAAGATCCAAACCAGAGTATTCCCTAACCATAAGCTTTAGAGCAAGTGGCACCCTGAGATTTTCAGCGCCAGGTGCAAACGTTGCGACGGCATAGCGGACATGATCCATATGGTATGGACATGTCTGAGCTCTGGACAACTTGACAGAACAGATGACTCCTGGGAGGCACTGCTTCACAACGAGGACGAAACTGACAACGTGAAGTCATCCGTCTCGCCCTTGCTGCTGCTGAGATCCAAGAGAACCCGGTAGACGGCTGAGGGGGAGGACATGGCTGGGACCGAGCGGCGCCTCGGATACCCATCATCCTTTTGACGGGTGCTAATAAATGTTATTTCTCTCTCTCTCTCTCTCTCGAGACACTACATGGAGTCAGAGGGCAGTCCGACGTTGCATCTGTAACTACGGAGCAGCGGCGGTCAGACCCATGCCCCAGGGCATATCCCACTAGTACGGCAGTGAGCGACCCCTCCCGACATTCAACGAATGCACAAAGTCGGGACGAGCGGTGTACGGCCACCTCTTTGCAGCGATCGACGGAGACTGACAGCATAGCTCCCCAGGCTCAGCTCGAGCCACCAGCGTCACTAGAGGACGAGCTCAACTGCGCAACCAGCGCAGTGGCGCAAATGGCAAATCGCGAGAAACCGAAAGAGGTTTCGGAACTATTTCCAGCGATGCCGACCCACCATTTGCCGCCGTCCTTTACGAAGACAGTCGACGCTGATCTAACCGCGGTGAGCGCGGAAGAGCAGAAGCCAGGAGCGAAAACGGGCACTCGGGAAGAGAGCCTCTTACACCCGGCGTGTTGCCCAGAACCTGGCAATGAAGGGCAGCCGTCGGGGGTTGGCGGCAGCAACGCAGACTCCGCTGTCGGAGGTTATGTTCCTGCACAGCGAGCTCATAAGACAGAGGGAACGTGCGACGCGCTATTATTTGAGATCCGCGCGAGTATTAATAGAGAAGGCGCAGACGATGCTCTTTTACTTGGCTCCAACTCGAACAACCCGGTGAAGGATGACGGCCCAGCAGGGCTAGAGCCCAGCAAAGGGGAGTTATTTGCGGCGGGTTCCCTGATCAGTTACCAGAGCAGGCCCGCAAGGGGCAGCTTTAGCATCCCGCTGCCGCTTGGGGGAAGGTTCGAGGGCGAACTTGTCTTACCAACTGCGTCTCTATCAGAGCAGAACCAGATCGGGCAAGAATGCGGCAGCGGGATACCACATGCACCAGAACACCCAATTGTGCTGCAGCGGGAAAAACGCGGTGAGTGTGCAAAGTCGGCGGGCCGCCTTTTTGCACGAGAAAGCCAGAACGTAACCCCTGTCGGGTACTATGACGAACAACTTCACCAGGCAGCACCGACCCGCGAGCTGCCGCGCAGGCCGCGCATGCAGTACCGCAGCACCGGAAGCCTTGCAATCCGTAATTGGGGCAGATTGCGAGGCATAGCCAGGCCAGCCTCGGCCGGCGTGAATGTTCCCGCTCACCCAACGGGAGACGTGCACGGAACTGTTCAGCGCCACCAAAAATTGGTGTCGAGACACTTGCACGACAGTGTACTTTGGTGTGCTTCGTGTGCGTGGGGTCTGCGCGTAACTGTGCTGTGCGATTGTTAACGGACTTGTGCGCCATCACCAAATTGTTTTTTATGTGTGTGTTTTGCGTGCCAGTTATTCCAGTGTGACATTTTTGTGCCATGTCCGGATTTGTATGCCGTTATGTTCCAGTGTTGTGTATTCCTTTCTTTTTGCTAGTGTGTGTAGCTATAACCCACGCACCAGCGGATTTGTGTGCCGCTGTGGCAAGAAGTTGTCGCATGAGAAGCTAAGCTTGCAGGCTTAGATTATTGCGGCCTTTATTTGGTTTTGCGTAAATGAGCGGGCTCCAAGCTCATTTAGCATCTTAGGGGGGACGTGTAAGGCCTCGCTTCATCAACGCGTACATTTGTTTTTATTCCCTAGGCTTGCGGTCACTGCGGGCCTCCGGTCTACGCTCCCCCCCTACCCGCGTGCCTGCCCCCCCTACCCCTACCCCGGCAAGCAGCGGCAAAGGCGCAAGAGGAACTTGGTGATTGACCACTGTGACGGCCGAAGACACCTAGCTTTGTTAAGCGCAACAGGAAAGCATGCGAGGCGCACACAACGAGCACGTGGCACCGCTTGGTCTTGGGCAGCATTCCCACTGCGGCAGAATGCGGACCACCTCAAATTCTGCGATGGGCCCCTTTTTTTTCTTCTTTTTTTGCGTTATCGATGGCACCGAAGTGTCGCGGTTTTCCGCCGTCTGACATTCCTGCGGCGAGCCAGTGGATCGGTGGTCCCGCCAATTAGCTGAAAAACCAACTTTTCATCCTTCGAGAGGCGAGGCGACGCGCGGGTGCGGCAGGGAAGGAGAAAACATCCAGCAATATGGGCGAGAACTCCCCCCGGGGAGAGGGCTTTCAGAATGTTTTTTGTATGCGTTTCTTTTCCTTTTTATCCAAGCCCTGAGCTCGAAGTTGGGCCCAACCTTCAGGGGCTGTGGCTACCTCCATTGGTTATCGAAGCTTATGGTGGGCCTCGAAAAATGACCGCCCTAAGTGTTTGAAAAAGCTTTAAAATTGCATGTAAAATCATTGGAGAGCAGTCTTGTCTAGTTGAGCTAGAGGCTCCGTGCAGTGGCACGTAATTGTACAGACCTAGACTCTAACCTCGGGTCGATGAGTAAGGTTTTGTCGAGTTTCTCTGTGTGAGAATTGTCTTTGTCAGTTACAGCTTGACTGTCTGTGCGACTCAACTTGTAACGCAGTTTGCCCTTGTACATCCTGTAAATATATTTTCTCTTTGTCTCCATCATATGGCATCAATCATCGTCTGCTCTTTCAACACCGTCGAATTCACGTTTGGAGAGGTCCTGTGCCCCTCCGAACAAACGGCAAAGAACCATCATTGAATTTACTCCAGGGTACTTGGACCCCCGTGACTTGCGGGTACTTGGCGGCACTGGAGATCGAACCGCGCATGGCCCGCCTTGTATGCGTTAGGCTGGGGGCTCGATCCTAGGGGGTCAAGTTTGCTCCTGGCGCATTTTTCGGCTTCTCTGTAGTGACATTCTCGAAAAATAGGTCCTGCACCCCACCTCTAGCAACCCGAAGACTTTACACATGACCCTCTTTCGCCAAACTGCCTGCCTTAAAATCACATCATTGTCGTCAACATGGAGAAAGATGAGTTTAGGTTTGTTCAGAAAAGCACCAGTGTTGCTGAGATAAAAACTGTGTGAGCGTAATTTTTTTTTTTCTGCACCGCATAAGAGGCACGAATGACCTAAAATGAGGGAGGGCGCAAACACTAGCGCAGAAATTAATACAGGTTACTGCCATTTGGGATATGTACGTAATAGAAATTAAATCTAACATTAGAACTAACCATGGCATGAGAAATTTCAACTGTGGAAGGAAAAGTTGACGAAGGGCAAATTTGGGCCTGCCTGCGAACTCTGTCAATCCTACCCCCAGATTACCATTCTGACTTTGTGATCGGGCTCTGAGCAGCCCGTCGTTTGAGCAGGTGCAATAGAGAGAAGCAGCGGAAAGTATATTGAGTGCTTGGCTACCTTTTCATATCCAGTCTCTATGGCTACTGAGGCGCGGAAGATGTAGTTCCGGGCCAAGAACGCATTTAGTCTGCCGTGACCTCTGCCGCGAAAAAGAAATATACCGCAAAAAAAGAAGGTACTTTCCTGACCAGAGAAAACGTTTTCCGTTCCCTCTGCCCGCGTTAGCTTTCAGTCACCATGAACGTAACAAGCACTGAAGGGTAACGACGGGTTGACATTAAGCACGTAATGAAACGACCGTTGTGCGATGCCGAGTCGTCGCCTGGGAGGAGATTCGTATTAGCTCCCGTTCTAATTCCTCCTGCGCTGGTTGTCGCTTTTTCTGGAGCCAGTGAACGTTTTCAGTTCACTAAATACAACTGCCTGGAACCGCTGTAGTATCGCGGTTCTCATTATAGACTGTCTTTCGGCCCCTTTGCCGGTTCTGTCCTTGTTACTACCTTGGAAGCTTTGGTATCGAGGTAATTGTGGCTCGGTGCCGCGTAGACTGATGCGGGTTATATTTTCCTCCTGAGGTAGGCTGATGGTTTACCTGGCGGGAGGTGGGCGTCTACGTGAGCATGAGTCGGGCCAGTGATTGTTTACTGAGCCCCGACCGAGTGATTACCGAGATTGCCGAGACAGGGAAAAGCAGATCTAGTAACGCTGGCGCAGAGAAAGGTTGTCCGGGAGCTTTGTTGAGTCTGGTCGCGGCGAGGTGCTCGAGGAAAAACGACGCCAAGGACATGCAAGAAGACAACTTTGATGGCTTGATTAAAGATGAAAAACGTTTATTAAATTGCCGCTATTACTGCCAGAAGAAAATGCTGAAAGCAACTCAGCTATGCATAAAATAAATCACATTTTTTTATCCGTTTTTGACTGAATTCACTCATGTTAGTTCACTGGCGGTTGATGTTTACAGCGTGATTCCTCCGGAATGTCTGGCGATACACGCGCCTGTAAGAACGCCACAAAGGAATACCTGTCAAGGCAAATTATTATAATTATTATTATTATTATTATTATTATTTAATGTGGTCAAGTACGCAAATTTGTGACAGACATAAGCACAGCACTGAATTTATGAAGATTTCTTAAACTATCAAGCCAGTCTAGAAATATAAACGCACAAATAGTGAAATTAACGCTCATCTTGCATTCAGTCGCAACAACAGCAACTCTCGAACGCTCTGCGTGCATCTTTATGGATTTTATAAGTATTTAGCAAAAGCGTGATATCCGGTTGTCACTTGGGCAATACCTTTGAAGATAGGGATTAAGGAAATGATGTTGTTGGGCAGAGAAATAAAGACAATAACAAGAAATGTTGAGGCTTCTTGTCACTGAGGTGCTCAACTTACGCAGCGTTGCATAAGCGTGTTTGATCTTTCTTGATTTGCGTTTGTCGACAATCTTGCGTAAGGTGCCGCCACGTTGAATATCTGCATCAGTCGACTTAAGCAGCGTGAAGACCTGTTGAAATTTTCTTCGTCCATGGTCTGTTCAAAAGGCACATCAAGAGGTGCATTAAAACTGAAAGTCGATGCCGTTGCCGCTTCAGGCTCTGGGAAAGGAAGTCTTATGGAAGCAGGGTCATATTTCTATATGCAATCCACTGAAGCATCCTAGCAGGTGCTCGCGACAATTTTCTTTCAGTTCTGGTCAGGTTTTTGGTAGAAAACGCTTTTCATTATCAGTGTCTGGAAAAATCCACCATTGCAGTCGTTTCAGTTGAGCAGTCGCGTCAGTTGAGCCAACCCGCCGCGGTGAATTAAGCACTTTTGCGGTTGTCTACTCATCCCATAGCAGATGGACACGTGAAAAACTTATTTCGTTGCCGCTCTTCCCTTTTTTCCGTACGTTCTCCTTCCCACGTGTCGTGTAGCCTATTGGGCATCGCCTGGTTAACCTCCCTGCCTTTCTTTCCTTCTGTTTGTCTGTTTCATCTCATATTCGTTGGTTCGATTCCTGGCGTGGCGGTGAAATGTCAATGAAGGCAAAATACAGAAAAAAGGCCGTTTTCTGTGCGAATTCAGTGCACGTTGAAGACACCAAAGTGGTCTATATTAATTCGTAACCCTCTAGTACGGTGTTCTTCATAGGTTGTGGCTCCTCGGGATGTTAAAACCACCCACAGGCGAAACACAGTCGCACCAAGCCATAAAACCTATGTACTACACTCAATTATACATAACTTTCTTTGTGCTTAAATATCTGTAAAAGATACATCATAGGTCTGATCTGTGAATCAGAAAAATTGTCCCAGAAAGATGATATGCAATTGTTGAAATATGAGATCTGCTGGTTTGCCCATACAACTGTGCACTGCGTTACCGAAGTTTTTCTTGTGCCCATGACTGTGTCCCGCTTCAAATTATAACTCGTGCCACAGACAGTCTAAGGAATAGGAACTGTTTGCTCATGCGAAAAAGCAAATGCTAAAAGGCAATGATTCTCTTTCTCCGTGGTAGCGTTGTTTCTGGCCTTGTGGTGAACACAGGTGAACTGAAATCTCTTATGTACTTCAGCGAGAAAGCAAGAAAGAGCTGGTTTTCTCAAGGGATCGTGCAAAAACTGTCTTCGTCCGAGTACGTTTGCGATACAGTTATGCAGCCTCTACCTGAAAAAAAAAAGCAACGCATATGACGCCCTTGCTCCTGTTAAAATGTCAGCACCTTTGAGGGCGGCTCGAAACCTCCTCTTATTATTTTTCTCAAGTTTTCGTACTACCTTGAAAAAGTGCAACTTTACGGCAGAATGTCATTCAAGACACAAGACTCTCTGTTCTCTCTTTTTGGACGGAATTAGAAAGACACACAAAGAATGGGTTCTTTCTATTGACTCTGTCGTTTAGGCGCTGCAATTCCTCGTAAACTTCCTGACTGATTTGAACCAAACAGTCATTTCCTGTTAATATTTTGTTTTGGTAATTCGGAAGCCTGCTGTTTCTCCTGTTTCGAAAAGACGAACACTTTTGAGGGAGGTTTGAAATTTCCTAGAATGTCTTAAGTTCAAGGGTTTACTCAGTAAGGTAAAACCGGCTTTAAGTATACTCGCTTTTTAAGTTCAGTTAATGAAAGGCGGGGGACCACACTGCCACTAAATGAATGTAGAGAGGCTTTGTTAGGCGAACTGAAATTTCAGGTCTGAAATAATCTGATCTAACCAACGCCAGACATTTCTGGCTCTTTGCATGGGCGTGCGTACCAAATCAGTCCCTCCATGGCTAAGGAGCTCTGGTAGTTGTATGAGCCTTGTGTGATGCGCTACCTTCTCTGCCTGGCATCAAGAACAGCAACAAGTGAAATATTGGTCATTAGCAATTATAGTAATTATAGGCCAATCTATCCAAATCGGCACTAGGCTGCGGTGGCGCAGCAAAGGGTAAGCGCGTGGAACCACGCCGGTTTTTCCGTTGCGTCAAGAGTGTTCGCCGGCATACTCAGGCGTTGGTCTCAGTGTATTGCTGCAAATATATCTTGAGCGTCTTGTTACGCTTATACTTCCATGATGACGAGGTAGAAGAGGCGGTAAGTGTCACTGGACAGAGATTCGCGCTGCCAGAATTCTCGAGGGAGCATTGAGACAGTGTAATTTGCACGCTGTTTTTTGGAGAGCTTGCAGGACCATGAGAGCGTAGTACATATCAGGCATCGAGCTTCTATTTCTAAACGGATTATTTGCAGGGACTCATGTATATAAGAAGGGCCGTATGCTAACAACTGCCGTTGAGCACACATGACTAACGGAAGTGTGAGGATTTTTGTGCATGTAATCGCAGGCCTTATTACGGCGTCTGTGTGTACGTGTGTATGGTGATTTATTATCCAAGGAGAGGGGAGGAGACAATACAAGAATTTACTCGAACTCCGTGCACTTCGTTATTGTCGCATGCCTTCGTTTTGACTGGAAACATGAGCCAGTCCGGACGGATGGTAAGAATTGAATTGAGTCGCACGGAGAGACTGTATAATAATGTCCTTCCATAAACTACCTTCGTTCCATCCAAGATTACGGACATAGAGCACAAGGCGTGGTTGTTCCGCGGAAGTAGTGCGTGGGGAAAGCGCTTTCATAAGGTCCTTGTCTTCCACCTGTACCAACAATTAAATATCTGTAATATTGCGTTATTATTAAAAGCCTCATTGTGAAAAAAAGCAGCGTACGTCGTAGTGAGTTCTACAATTGCCGCCTATAATAGTGGCAGGGGTTACCTTCTACTTGCCATGTTTGCCAGGGAGCATATTGTAGAGATGGGAATGCCCCTCTCCATTTGTAGAAGAAAGAAGGAATAGGTTGGAAGTGGCTCCCGCTCGAAAAACCTTTCAAAAAACGACTTTATGAAATTGATGCTGAAGAAAAATGAGCACGAATTAGTGAGAAAAATGAAAATGCTGAAGAATGACGTAGGAAAAATAAAAATGACCAACACTGAGAATCAATTTAAAGCATGTCAATAAAAAGAGAAAGAAGAAGTCATCCTACAAGTGCATTGTCATCGCATATTGATCATTAAGTCCCGCAATTATTTTTTGTGCTCAAGTATAACGCGGGCGATATCATCCTTATGAGCAGAAAACAAGCGCGGAAAGCGGGCAGCTATACCAGTTGACAGCAACACGCAAATAAAGACCTTTGTTGTTGACAGCGCTTACAAATACGGGAGGCGCTGAGTTAGCGCCTGTGACGTCGTCTTTCATGGCTCTCTCTTCTGTCCGTATTTTTAAGCGCTGTCAACAGCAATGGATCAGCACCAACCAACCCGACTACTTATCCTATTCAAGTAAGAACCATTCCAGGTTCTTTTCTGCGCAAGTCGCAGGACAGTCGCTGAGCCTTATATTATATGCCTGTAGTCCTCAGCGCAGAAATTGTGCTTCTGGTCTTGTCATTCGTCCGTTGTACAACTCTCCAACGTCGATGTAACAGAGTTCAATTTCCCGCCAATGCATGGGTCCATCGCACCAAATTCACGCCAACCGTTTTAAGAGGTCGGACAGCGATTTCTTCATCGTCGCTCGTTTAGTCCTTTTAAGCCGTCGAGCGATAAAAGACTGACTCACAAGAGACAGCCACCATCGATAAAAAAGGATTACAATGAAGATGGACTTTTACAGTGCAAGGGTAACTTTTGCACAAAGACCACCACTGCGCAAGGTACTTTGTCTACACGAAGTGCTGTCGACGACCCATTTCCCAAGTATTTAACACCGGATAAGCCGAGCTCCAGGCCTGAACACTTGATCGTGCACAGTGCACGGCGGCACTGCACATCGAACCCCGCCCGTTCCGCATGCCGGGCAGATGCTCAAACTCTAGGCCACCTTTACGGTCAAGCGCGAGTTCATTGTGAACGATTAGAACAAGCACGATTATATCTAGGCTGCACTAAGAACCAGTCCTCTGTAGCGCAGTTATGTTAGATCAACTGGGGTGCCTTCAATACTCGGTCGTTAAATTCGCAAACATGTGAGGCTTCTGATATTTTTACGTAACTACTGTGATATTTTCGCAACTTTTCTGACTTTTACTGGATAGCTTATCCCATACTGTGTCATAATTCTCTAGGAGAAACGTGATTTTCAAAGCGTTAGCTATCCTTATCTATTTCCGCACTTTTCCGCAAGTGGCGGCGTGCGACGATGATAATGGTGAAATCATTTAAATAGGCACTGAAATTCCCCGTCAGCCCCCTATTCCGGAAGCCCATTACATCTAGAAGGCGCTCTAGCCTTCTCGGTTAGCTCCTGCTATACTTTCAGGTCTGAGGTTGAAGAGCGTTCGCATCAAGACGGGTATATGGCTGCCATGACGAAGCGCAGCACAGCAGGCTGATTGGTCTGCATGGAATGACATCGTACGTGACGGCACTCCATGTAGACCAATCAGCGTGTGAGCTTGCGCAGCCTGTTAGCATATGGCGTCAGCAAGCTCAAAAGAATACGAAGCCACAAGATTTCTTAAGACCTACAGCGTCCCTGTCGCCCAACACCCCATGTTGTGCTGCACCTCGAATGAATGTTCCTGAAATGTCATGTAGGAAGCAGGAAAGGCTTCAGATACTAAATAGATCCGGTCAGCTCGAGATCCAGGCAGAAAACACTTAGCCCGTCAAAATAAACCAGCCTTACATGCCGCGTAGGCCGCACCAAAGCGATGTACGTGATATGACTCTTCGGTTCGGGGTGCAGAAGCGGAGGAGAAGTGACTTAGACGCCAAGGCCCTGCAGCTTTTGCCGCAGCACTACCGGCGAACAAACTTCGACGACAGGACTTTGCAGTTCGAAACGCCTCTAGGTAGAAGCGAGGCGACGGAATCGCAAGCCGAGGTAACAGTGCCGGAGTAGACTGCAGCCAAGGAATTCAACAAGCAGTCTGACACAACCCCGTCCTACTACAGCTGCTCGGTAGGAGATAGCGTGTGGTTCAAGAATGATCTCGCAGCCGTGGTTCTGGCCCTGCAGCCGATACTCTCGTTGCAGTTTCCCGACAGCGTTTTCACGAACCGTAACACCGCAGCGGTGGCCAAGTGGCTGATCATCCGCCTCGTATGCGGGAGGTACGGGGTTCGATCCCCAGTGCCGCCGGGTGCCCACCGGTAATACAATAGGTACAAGCTTTCCCCTGGTCTGGTGCTCGGCTTATTTAGGTTGAAACGCTTGGGAAATGGGTCTTTGACCCCACCTTGAGAAAAAGCAAAATACCTTGTGACATGGCGCTCTGTGGCCATAGCTGCTCTTGCGCCATAAAAATCCATATTCATCATCATCATCATCCCGAACCGTACCTCATGCAGACGGCAGCGGACGATTCTCAGAAGTACCATCAAGTGAAATGGTTTTCGCTGATTAGGTTCTCAGAACACATTTTAAAAGGTGCCAAACACCCAGGAAAAATTATGAATGATTTTCAGGCTGGTAAATATCGATTTAAGCAACGAGCAGAAATAAGTTATCTTCAGCGCACTGTTTAGACGGTGATATTGGCTCTGAAGCACCTCAGAATGCAACCTAAAAGAAAACATATCCCCAAGAAAGTGGTGAATAATTTATTTGCTGTTAATTTCTTTTTCTTGTTACCCTTCACTACCTAGGGGTTCCAAATTCGCAAGAGTGGAGCCTACTGGGATTCACAGATAGTCTTCATGAGACGACAAACCCAGGCTTGGATGGGTAGAGAACTGTCAGTGTTTGCTCGGGCTCAAGTCTGCAACATTGTTTATTTGCACAACATGCCTATGTGTTGCAGGTTCTCCACTGTTCGAGGAAGAAAGTGCAGGTGAGGCACAGAATATTTGCTACATTCGTATGGCGTTCCCAATGGGAACCCATTCATCACGATAGCCTATTTCTTTCTCTAGAGTCTGGTGAAATCGGCCTTGTTCACTTATTCGTGCATCAGCTTGTTTCGCGTACTTTTCTTTTTCGAATCGTCAAACCACCCTTTTTAGTAGCTGTGCTTATTACGCATCTCAGTGCTCATTTGCCTTTCCTATTCTCACCGACTTAACGCACTCGTGAGGGGCATTTATGTGGATTCCTTATAGAAGTTGATGACACTTTCAATTTCCTCACTGTGCGCTTTTCTTTAGACTACCTGTATAGCCTCTCCAGAATGCCGATGACTCAGGCACTTACAGAGCATTTTCTTCCTCTACCGGTGTATCAGCAACCTTTTCTGGAGTTCCTTGGTGCCAGTGTTTTGAAACGTGTTAGGCCTATGCGCATTTCTTCTGCTGCAAAAACATTCTTCTTCTAATTGCGCACATCCACGCTGCCTGTGAAGGCATGGCTTTATGCTGAGGAGATGCTTGCGCCGTGGTCGGTAAACTGCCGCCTGTGCAGTATACCAGAGACAATTGACCATTGTTTTATTATGTATAATAATGCTATATTCTTCTGGGAGATTTTACAACGAAAACTTAAGAAGGGCATTGACATCACACCCTACAGTATCCGTTTTTTGCCCGTAGAGAAAAACTGTGTTGAGCCATATGATCTATTTATGTTGCTAGGACAACTTTATTTAGTCTCTGGAAGAGCTGCATGATGGAAGGACACGTCGAATCACCACGGTCGTCGAAATTTTTGTTTCGTTAACAATGCGCTTTAGTGCGGGGAGTATATGCTGCCCTGGAAGAGCCGCCTAGCTGGCTCCCCTATCTTGATGCATGTGCGTGCCTCCCAGACTTTTGATGTTTTTTAAGGAGGGGTCATGCAGAGGGTCAGGTGGCCTGGTGTTTTGTGGCGGAAGCGTGCTTAGACTTTTCTTTTCGGCACTATTTCTATGCAATAAAGAAAAAGAATTAAAAAAAAATGTCTAGTGCTCTCGTGCAGTGGACAGCGAAACTGATCTGTTCTCGGCGCCGCGGGTTCAAATTCCAGTAGTAGCAATGTTTTATTTATTTATTTATTTATTTATTTATTTATTTATTTATTTATTTATTTATTTATTTATTTATTTATTTATTTATTTATTTATTTATTTATTTATTTATTTATTTATTTATTTATTTATTTATTTATTTATTTATTTATTTATTTATTTATTTATTTATTGGCTCGGTTACACTGACGGCGGCGACGCCGCTCAATCTACAAACGGGCACTTATGAGTTTCGCTCTAAAAGCAATTGTTGACGCTTTCACAATAATGTTGTGAACATCTTTATTGGAACAATAGCGCAGTGTTTCTGCCTACATGTCATGTACATTACCTGTAGCTATATTCTGCTAGCTTCTGCCCGTTTTCATTAAGTCCACTGATTATGCACGTTATAAACTTTGTTGACGCATTTTTTCGTTAACATGCATTCCATCTCTCTTTAGCCGCGCCTTTATTAGTCATCAATAAACTAATCATCCACTGATCATCTGGAAGCGAATAACCAGTACCACAGTTTACTTCTGCTTTAACACCGTCCTTCCTTCAGAAATGTTAAATTAGTTGCAAAAAAAGGATGAAATACTAATTCCTGGTGCTTTTATGTATAATGAATCCTTGAATTTTACCAACGCTAAAAAAATTGATATCGCATTTTGAATGTGGATGCCTTAGCTGGTTTAATTCGGACGTGATGATTTTCTTTCTTCGATTCTTTCGTAAACATGGCAAAAAAGCAAAAGAAATAAAGCAAGAAACATTTGCACATTAAGCAAACGCTCATCGAAGGAACTATGCCCTGTGACTGCATAACGCACCATTTTCTCTAGAGACCGGAACAAACGTCCAAAGACTTTCGAACCCCAGTGCATCCCCGACTCAAAAAGAAACAAGAAAACAAAGCTGCATCATCAGACAGGGCCCATCAGTGATTGCAGTTGGTCACGAGCGATTGGGATCAGTTTTAGCCCGACAGTAAGCAGGGCTGAAGCCCCATACAGAAGGCATTACCCTGAAAGCCTAGCGTAGCTAGTACGTTGCACAGGCTTCTTTGGCTCTGGTTAATAGTGATCTGTGCTAACCTGATCTGCACTGACGCACTGTATTTGTTCAAGGCCCGAAACTATTGCTCTTTAATGTGGTTAGGAAGGGATATCCGTCTCACTGGATAGAGAAAGGACCGCGTTTACGCTTTACACTCTATGATGGCTTATGCGACTTGCGTTTTGTTAAGCAGAGCTTCGTCTACAGATGGCACTTTATTCTTCCTTCTATCTCAATCAGACTGACTTTCCTCGTTATTGTGAACAGCATGCCTTAAATGGATCGGGTGCTCTTCAAAAAATACCACTCCGGACACGGATACTGTCTTGTGCGGCAGCGTTCAGAAATGGGTTGACTTTGATACACCCTGCGGCGGTTGATCCGTAAAAAAGATTTATTTATGTGTAAATTCATGAACCAGCTAAAGCAAAGTCTTACCCTCCACTGTTTTTTATAGTCAACATAATTTCGCCGTGGTATAAAGCGAACACATACTCGAGATCATATTTGGCGTTTCATCCAAAAAATGCGATGCCTCTGCCAGGACTTACTACGTCTTGCCTCTCCTCACCTGCCGCCTTCTGCACGCAGGAGCAATTATCTGTGCGCTCAAACGAAACGTGTACCTGCAGCACTTTCACATCCCGTTTAAGCCTCCTTCGTATTTTTTGCGCTGGTTTTCTGCTGTGGACAAGGGAAATGAGATGTTTCTCTTTTTTTGCAGATTTGTACATTGTTAAAAAGGCATAAAGTAAAAAATGTGCACAACTTAGGGCAACAATAAAAAGAAATGCTTGCTAATTCGACATGTCTGTCGTGTGCCTCAGTGGGCTTACATTTGTGCAACCGCAGGTTTGTGACATCGACTGCAGGTGCGACCCCATCAGGCCGAGTTTCATTGCGCAGGCATGTCTAATCACAGAATAAACCTTCAGCTACCACAAAGAAACGCCACTGCCTGCAAATGCAAGCAGCAAATATCCCTTCCTTGAACGCAGCAAGATGTAAAACTTTGAACGGAACAAAATAAAAAACACAGGAAGCTCGAGAGGTGCAGAGCGCTGTCCTAGATCAAACTTGCACGAAGAACATTCCGCCAAGAACGGACGTTTTTCCGGTATTCAGAGGCAAGATTCGAGGAGTGCTTTCTGGTTCAGACAGAGAAGAAGCACGGAAACGAGAGTGAAAAACAGAGGATGTAGAAAACAGACAAAGAGACGCCAATCAACACAAGAAGCGCGAACGCACAGCAGGATGGTTCTCGAGTGCATGCCAGTAGCGACTTTGTTCTCCCTGCATTCTCCACACTTCACACTAGACAGTTCCTCCGCACTCCTGCTGCACACAGAATTTTTGTACAATTCCTACTTTCCTGTTCCCCCTATTCATCACATCTTTGCTTCTTTAGCTTTAATAATATTTATTTTTTTCTACTCCCCACCCACTAGCTCTAAGGGCTGTGCCACTGGCTTTCTGAAGGCTTTATTTAGAGCCTCCTTTCTGCTGCGTTTTGATCCATGCGCTTCACTTCGTGGCAGGTGGCGTCGTTTTTTTGTTCTATCACGGCAGCATGAAACACACTTTTGCACTCTACGCGCCGTTATTTCTGTGTGTTTTCATCGCTTGTTAGGCGGGTGTGTGTATTTTTTGTTTTGTTCTTATTAAAATACCTTTTCAGCCTTTCCAGCATAATCACAAACATATGGGCTATCCATGGCAGCCTAGGCTATTTTGGTGTTACATGCTTTCTTCACTGTGCACACATCGCACATCGTTTCACACATCACTCTGCGAAATATTCACACTGATCAGAAGCTGAAACATAAGCTGTAGTTTATTATTGCAAGTTCATATCATTTCTCTTTAAATTTATTTTCGCTCTCATTCTTTCTGGGCTATCGCAGCGCACTCTACAGCGGACCAAGTATTCTGGAAGAGAACAGGTCTGAAAGGGAGAAGGGCAAAAGGTCCGAGACTCAAGCAAAGCGATTGCAACTGATTCAGCCAGTTATGCAACTAGAACGGTGTTCGCCAACAACTGCACTGCGGCAGTGACCACGTGATTTTTCCAATGCTGGAAATTCTGGTTTATTGATCAAACGTTACAATGAAACAGATTAAAGCACGCAGAGGAGGCTGCATGAAGACATCGACCACAACGCTATCAGTTTTGTGTTGGTCGTGACCGAAGACATCGATGTCATCGAGAAACTCATAGTTCTTAAATATACGCATCTACCAGGAGCGTACGGCAGGGACTTAGAGGACTGCCTGCTTGTATGACTTCCTATATGTCTAAGGTGTTGCAATATAACGTATTACCTCGTTGGGCAATGTTATCCCAAGAAACTCCTAACTCACGGCGTGTACTGGACGAAAATGGTACCTGAAAAAGCAGTCTACTCCATGTTTCGAAAGATTTACGGCACGCAATACAGACACATTGCGTAAGGCAGACACCCATCCAACTGGCGCATGCTTCAAAGAACATCTTCACTACCTGATCATCGCTGTAGCACAAACCATTTAAGGCACGTTTGCGAGAAAGCTTACAAGTGACCCTTTTGTCCACTAAAACTAGTCGACGCATTCGATAAAAAAGAATATTGACGATGAGCGAACAGCACCTACTGATTGAACGGTATTGCAGTCATGCGTGACAGAGAGGGGTGAAGGTGCTGCATAAAATGTACATAGAGATTCTAGGTAAAAAGAAACAAGAAAATAGCTAAGAAAAAAAAATTTAAAGCAACCTTTTATTCTTATTTTATCATTTGCAACCCTAAGATGGTACTTTAAGAGTCAGTCCTCAAAGCAGAGAAATTTCAGGTTCATGTCTACTCACGATATTTTTCTACCTATAATTAAGTATAACTTAGATACTTATTTATGTCTTAATTTTGCTATCTATTTGTCTCATAGTACGCCGTACTAAGCTTCAGCTATCAAAGATTTAGTCAACTGTATCGTTTTCCACGAACACCTGAGCAAAATCACTCAATGAAAGAAGTAAAATCAGAAGATCAGAAAATCCTTTGTTTTTTCTGCATCCTTGTTTCCACAGTCTTATAAAGGCACAGTGTGTTGGAACCCTTCTCCTGTTTGAAGGACTTTTGTCCTTCGTATACTGATATCCAAATCTGAAATTACCTTTATACATGGCAGCCTCTCCATCTTTTCTGTGTTAGGTACAGATCTTTTCAGGCAATTTTTTATGTCGGGGTTGCAAAAAGAAAATGATTGTCTAGCGTTGCTTTCACAGCAAGGTACTACCTTTTCTCTTTTTTTAAGCAGGAACAATTTTCACCACGCACTCCCCCAAGTATTGCTTCTCGGAAAGTCTGAGGGCCCAGGCATCGCTTCCTCAATAGAGCAACAGTACCTAATAAATCGGTCGAGATTCTTGAGGCGTTGTCTTTTATGATTTAACATCTGATATTATCCAAAATCGGGATTGATTTGTTTCTTATATGCATTCTTTCCATTCCTTGTATTCTATTTCCGTCTATTCTCGTACAAAACGCTTTTGCAGGAGTTTGTTTCGGAATATCAGTTTTACATGCTGGCCGTATGCTCTCCATACCTTAGCGTACATTTTGAAACTAATCCTAGCTCACCAGAGTCTTTTCAAGATATCATTTGCTGAGAAAGCACACACATCGAGTTCGTACGAGAACAATGTGAACTAGCCTCACGCATTCAGAACTTTTTGCGTATCATTTCCACAGAAAGTTAACGTCGCTTTCCGGCGAATGCAAAATACACGCAGCTCAAACTGAATAGGAAAAATAAAGTATTCGCACAAAACCACCATCAAAGCCTTTTTACTTGCAAACTTCAAAAAAACGTGTACCGTTCTCACTTGCCAAACGAGCAGCTGATAAGCTACGCATTACAGCAAGCTCAGAGTAAGGTTTGCAGTTTTGCTCACAGGCAAAAATTTATGCATTCTTCTATAGTTTTCAACCATTTGCTACGTTATCTGCGGTATGGCTGCTTCAGAAGTCGAAAGTGACGTCTGGTGGAAAGTCTTTTAGGACACATGGCTCTCCTCAGGAACTCGTGGGAAAACTCTCCGTTTTGGTGCCCAGGACGATTTTATGCCCCACGGCCAGCGCCTGGAATCTGAGGATAAGATTCATATTTTTAAGTGTTGTTAACTTTCTGCGCTTAAAAATAACTTGAAGTAAATCGCGGTGCTGTTTTTTGCCATTTTTATTTATCAACTCTCAAGAACACTTTCAGAAAGCTGAGAGGGCAGCTCTACTTTATTTCCTGAGACAGAGTTCAAAACTGGAATGAGTGCAGGGGATTAAAAATTTGTACGTGAAATAAAAGAACTTCGACATATTAGATGTTGGAGAAGTGATTTTCCTGTCTTTATGCTTCGAGTAACATACCAATGCAAGGTTTTTAAACAAAAGTATTCCAGAAGCAGTCACTTTACTCTTTTAATGCACAACATGCTCACATGCGTTCAGAAGTTTAACAAGTGCGATCCAGGCAGACACAGTCTATCCAGGCAGACTGAAATAGAAGTATATGGCTAGGTTCTGTGTTCAAGAATTAGGCCGTAAACTGTCAAGCATTGCGCCCAAGCTTAAACGAAATGTAACTATCTCGCTAAAGACGCCTTTCATAAACTCATGATACAGTTTATAAAACTTATAATACAGTATATTGCACTTTCATTGAATGGGCACTTAACTGCTGCGCAGTTCTTTATACTACTATGCGTCAGGGCGTCAGCTTTCAGGCAGGTTATATGTGCGGTTAATCACCAGTCTCTTGCCGAAGCATCAGGTTACCTTTAAAGTGCAAGGAATGCAGGCAATACCAGTTCGCGTTGCCCTCAGGTATTCGTTGCTGTTGTTAGAAGTCAATCATTTCTTTTTGAACGTGGTCATATCTCATGCGCTGAGGACACACATCTGTGCCAAATATAAAACGTCGTATGCCCTTCAGGTGATTATTTCGCTTCATAAGGATTCCATTCCTTCTCGAATGATGTTCAAAGAATGATTCACTCGTATGAATTACGTTGCACGCAAAAAACCCTTTCAAAAAGTACACGCCAAAGGCACTGGATGGCGGTTTTAATTCGCATTAACTGAACTCACATTTCTCCGTTCCCTTTCTTCACCTTCTTTTGTTCCCGTTCCCGCTAAAAGGGTATAACACTGGGCGCCACCTAGTTAACCTCTCTGCCTTTACGTTCTTTTTTTACTATCTCTCTGTCTCTTGGCGATGGTACAAGCAGGAAGTGCTTAGGCACACATTAATGTTGCCCCTAGATAAGGAAAAAAAGTTAGCTACGTACGGCGATTTTTAAAGGTTTGGTAGTGGCGACCGGATGGCGCTTGCAATGAATTCAATTGATAATGGCGCTAAAAACTAATTATCTTCCTCCTGTAACCTTATAAAGAAATTATTTTTGTTTTTGATAAAAGAGACGTGCATCAGTGTGCCTCTTCCAACACTTCATAGTGGTTGGGGTTCAGAAAAGCTGCAGTCTCGACAAACGCGTACAAACGTCAACCTTGCTACAATGACCCTTTTTAGAGCGATTTGTGCGCACGGAACTCTCTCATTGGCAAAGCGCACCGTCACCACTGGTGACCTCGTGTGGCGAAAACATAAACGCCAGTGCTCTTTCCATACAACGATCGCTTTCGCTTCTTCAAGACAGGGGAAAGGTCTGGACGCTTTCCTCTCTGATGTTGCAAACCCGCGCAGCAACCCAGAATTGGTTTTGTTTACGTGGCTTTTTTTTGCCTTTCTTTACTGTGTAGCGTCTGGGCTTCAACTACGAAATGCATTGTGATACAACGTCGAAATACTGCGCTTTTAGCACGCTTGCACTTTAGCCACAGCCGGCGTGGACGATTTCTTTGTGCCCGCCATCAGACAAAGGCACCCTACGGAGAGACGTGTGCATTCGCGGGTGTAGAAACAGCCGCAACGGATTGAATTGGCATTCGCCATTCCTAAAATAAACGCCGCTTGCACGACCCTCTTGATGGCTATAAACATGGTGGCAGCCTGCATTACTGCACCGGAGTGGGTCGGCATTCAGCCTTTTCTCCTAGCCTCGTAACCTGGTTTTCTCCTTGTTTGTTTTGTTAGGAATAAAAAAAAACAGTTTTCTTTTTAGCCATGATGACGTAGAGCGTAATTATTGCCATTCTCAGCGCTAAATATGCTTCGGCAAACAAAGCCACAAAAACAACTGGCATGAGCCGTGACAACGCTGATGTGGCTTGAAAAAGTTTAGTTTAGGGGGGTTTAACGTCCCGAACCGACTCATGTTATGTGGGAAGCCGTAGTGAAGGGCTCCGGAGATTTCTACCACGTGGGGTTCTTTAACGTGCACTGACATCGCACAGTACACAGGCCTCTAGAATTTTGCCTCCATCGAAATTCGACCGCCGCGGCCGGGATCGAACCCGCGTCTTTCGGGCCAGCAGCCCAGCGCCATAACCACTCAGCCCCCGCGGCGGCATGTGGCTTGAAAAAGTAAACCTTTATGAGAGCATGTCATTCATTTCTAAAGCATAGCTGTAATAAAAGATAGTCTTAACCTTTTTGAGCATGAAAACAGACGTAAGTTATCATGTCTT
Organism: Amblyomma americanum; assembly: GCF_052857255.1. Classification (NCBI taxonomy): domain Eukaryota; kingdom Metazoa; phylum Arthropoda; class Arachnida; order Ixodida; family Ixodidae; genus Amblyomma; species Amblyomma americanum. The sequence goes on along the minus strand of NC_135499.1, from coordinate 154,341,768 downwards.
GCCTTTTTTCATAATTCATGCGGTAGTGTAACCATCCTGTTCCACACCAATAATTATGCCTGCCAAACGTACATTTCCTCCACTAAACCACAATAAAAAATTTGAACCTCAATTTGTGCTAACTGACGGGGTCATATTTTTGTTTTTGACACCTTACAATTATAGAAATAAATTCCCTCTTACTCCGTAGTTAACACTATCGATTCTGATAAATTTATCTTTCCTTTGATTTCCTCTGCCTCCTTTGTATGTAGTATTTTTTGCTTTAAACCTGGTTATGATGCATTTACTTGCGTGTTTCAGTGCCTTCATATTATATTGAATAATTTTCGCATTGATAATTATCTATACCATTCATATGATGTATTCCTAGCACGTTCATTTAAGTCCCGTTATAAAACTATTCTTTTTTTTAGAGTGTACCTGCATGATGTTCCCCCCCCTATGTGATACGCACATAAGCCCCAAGAGTAAATAAATAAAAATGAACAAAAACATTGCGATGATTTGGTTGCCGTAAACATTTTCAGAATACATCGTGTCTGGAGCACCTAGCTCGACGCTGCGACACCTGTGTAAAACCAGCGAAATTGCAACAGCAACCGCTCACATATCCCACGTGGTGCCATATGGTCGAGTCAGCGCTCACTGTCACGCGCATTTCCTGTCCTAAACTCAAACTGTCCCGAGAGGATTAGCAGTTTGAAGGGCATTCTCAGGAGTCTTCAGGAATTTCTTTGGCACTTAAAAAAAGTCAGTGTCCCCTATGTTCACCGTCAGATCCCTATCTTTTCGCAATGCTGGCAGTTGAGAGTAAGCGAACTGCAGTAGATTTCCGATCATAAATGGATAATCTTATAAGGTGAAAAACTCTTCATATCACCCCTGCAGAATCCTAAGATTTAATTGCGTCACTTACACCCACCAGCCTAATCAGAAGGTCTTATCCAAGGCGACACTTCGGATCAATCCACACAATCAGACGAAACTAAAATGTTTTCAAAAGAAAAAATGCACTGAAAATGTTTCTCACCAACCATATTTAAAGTTGAAGAAGAACTAATGTTGTACGACATCTCCACGTCGGACAACTTTCCGAGAGTACCACAGTCAGGGAAATAACGATACACAATCCTCAATCAGGCCAATAATTTTTGCCGTGCAACAATTATAAACTAGTGAAAATCCCGAAATTCACAAATCTCTCGAGAACTTTATTAAACTGAAATTTTAATAGTCTTTAAATACGGCCTATTGTCCACGGCGTACAGCAAAGTTAAAAAACACACCCCAAAATGAATCTCGGGGCTCACCCGGAGAGCCTTATTCAGCGTAACCTACTAAGGGCGGTAATATGTTGGTACAGCAGCTCTTATTTCTGTTTGTAAACTATTGTAAAACATTAAAATTCTTTTCGTGAGGAATACTGCAAAGCAAGCCATCTTGGTTTTATCCCCGATGAAAAAAATGCCATTCAGGTCCAGTACACAATCTCTGAAGCACCGCAGGTCTATTATAAACCTCGCTTTCGATTGTGTATAATAGCCAGCAATTATGTTGTGCGCTCCTGAGAGCAGTGAGGCGCCATTATGAACTTAATATTGGAGTTGAAATCGCGTTGTTCTTTTTTTATTACAGATCATTTGAGTAATTATAACATACCGAAATTCCCTTCACATCGTATCCGTAGCTCGGGAACAGGAATTCCAAACTTAAATGATATTTTGCTTCATGCCAGCATTCTCACTTTTCTACCAACGCGAATCCTTCCTTCTACTTCTTTCCCATGAATCACGACGCATGCACTTTGTCAGGTATTTCTCATAGTAAACGTAATCCTTGAGCTCGCAGCAGAGCAAATTTAAGAATCGAATTTAAAAATACTGTGCGGTTAACATTTTCTTGCATTCGAAAAAGATCACTTCCTTTATCGAAGCTGCAGCACCTGATGTAATATAAACAGGACAAAAAGAAATAGGTAGTCATGTCTGTCAGTTACTATTCTAGACTTTCCGGTTGCCTTTCTATGTGCCCTAACAGACGCACAAAAATGCAATTCAGGCGTAGTTAGGAACTCTTAAGGGCTTTGCATTTTAGTTCGTGAATCTTATCGCCAAAGCAAACTGTGTTTCCTCGCCGTCGTTACTAAGTGCAAACATCACAAAATGAGAGTCCGTGCTCGGCTTGTCGAGCGGAACCCCTCTCCTAAATTCCACTTCATGTTCTGCCGCTAAGCCTTCATCATGTAATCCATTTCTTGGCTACTTACTATCCTCAGAATATCCAGGCTTATCAATGGCCATGTTGGGATATATTGTATAGCCATTTCTTTAATTTTAAAGTAGTGGTTTTCTTAAAAAGTGCGCGCTATATCAGTGTTCAGTCTCTTTTGCTCCCGCTCTCCACTTTCATTCAATTCATCTCTTACCGCTGAGCCCTGCTGATGAGTTCAGCTTCAGCAAAACAGAAAACTGCTGCTTCCTCCTCCTCTCTTCAGCACCTCTCGCTCATTCTGCGAAAAAAATAGCCCCAATTGGCAGAAAGGAGCACAGGAGAATAATAGACGAACCCTTTTCACTACCTTGCGTGCAAATCAACATTGCTACTCTTTCGACTCCTCTAACTCATAATAAGAAGCATTATTCCGCAGTCCTCTACTAGGTTGCTGGTCGGATCGAACGGCAATAATGAATTAGTTTATGTCGAGTTTTACAGCGTTTATCAATGGTCTGTACACATTTCTGAGCTCTCAGCACTATCATATGCCAGAAGAATCGGACATCAGCTGATAACGGCTAGAGATCAGCTAACCGTTACTATTGTAAGCACTTTCTTGAGTAGGTACACGCTCCTCGTTGGTCGTTATTTTCTTATTCGTTTACCTATTTCGTCTATTTCAGCGTGCTCAGGAGGTCAGGAGCCAACGTGGGAAGACAGAGCAGCTATTTTTAGCTGCCCTATCTTCATAAACCCTAATGCTACTTCTGCCTCTCGGCGCAGTTGGGCAATTTTGAAGGAGGTCAAACGGAAAGAAGCAATATCAAAATGTTGCACTAACTTTTCTGGCCATTACCATAGGTGCTTTAAACATTTCCTTTACTATCATGGTCAAGAGCTCTGGACCATTCGAATACCTCCTTTATGGAAGCACGCGACGATGCCAGGACCGACTGGAAGTGGACCCAGCACAGCCAATTTTAATGACCACTATCTTTCATTCGAGAAACCGAAACTACCAGGCATTTCGCCCCTGACGTCATACTTACGTAGTTCCACCTCTATCCACCATATTGGACCATGACAACATCATTAGCACAAGGCAGATTTTTGTTTCTACAATGCTATTGTAGATGCCGCTACAAGTCTGAATGCGAGACGTGCTGTTTTTTAGTTGCTGCCACAGATGGCGCTGTGATCTCAGGGTGGTATCAGACCCCAAGAAATCTCGAAACGCGATGAGTAGTTGTTGACACAGATGGCGTTGTAATGTCAGGGTGGTAGCAAACCCCACGAAGCCTCGGAACGTTATAAGAACTTGCTCTCTTAAAAATTTTCCGGCAAAGCTGCAGGGCAGGTTTCTGGTGTCATTTTTCTAGTTAAACCAAGTGTTTCGGGCGCCAAAATAACCGTGGTTAAAATTGATTGAGGATTACAAGAGTCCTAATGAGGATGATCAGAGCTAGCTGGCCCAACCCTCACCCGACCAGGAGATGAAGTTAGCGCGAGGCGCAGGCTATGAGCACGAATGCAGAGGGGTGGTCACGTGATCACCGGGTCGTCACGTGATCGCGGACGTTCGTTTGTCACGACGACGACTACAGCATTTAAGCCGGGAACCTTCACCTTAGCCGCTACACTCCAAAAAAAAACGGCCAAATGTAGCTGCCTGCAGCCAGCCCCTCATTGATTTTTTGTATCATTAAGGAACACTACAGCAGCGGCACTAAGTAGGTAAGCCAACCGGTCGTGGTTTCTTGAGCAACAGATCGTAGTAGTTCGCCAAAAAGACAATAAATTCTAATCGTAATCTAGCAAGTACAAATTGTTGTACTTTGTGAACACCCGGCTGAAGTAAGCTGATGCTGATGACAGTATGGATCGCAGACAGTATTCTTGCCATTCACGTGGAGTAAGTTGGAAGACTATTACTCTGCACTAACCTGAATAATAAAGATTTATTACTCAGTGACGTAAACACTCATAAGCATCCCCAAAATTGACCTGATCGGTAGCTCGAACCCGGGACAACACCATTACTGGGCGGCTGTCCCACTGGATAAGCCAATCAGGACTTCTTCACAGATGGCAGAAAGTAATCTTGAGCATTAGGGCAGATTTAAAATATTAAAATGGGCTATGTAAGCAACCTATTTTTCAAGCAACGTATTAGTTAATCGCTCTCTAGCATAAGAGAATATAGTACTCACATTAGAAACAGTCGAAAAACGGTGACGACGAAAACATGTAGGTAGGCGCTTTATTGAAACTTTTCTGGGCGAATTGGTGTATATCGATCATGGAAAACATTTTAGCGCGAACAAAGACCACGAAAAAGGCAACACACACACACACGCGCACGGGCGCGCGCACGCGCACACACACACACACACGCACGCACGCACGCACGCGCGCACGCACACACACACACACACACACACACACACACACACACACACACACACACACACACACACACACACACACACACACACACACACACACACACACACACACACACACACACGCACGCACGTACGCACGAACGCACACAAACACACGATCCATAAGAAAGAAATCTCATGTAGGATAATGAGGATATGTGATAACAAAATTCTTATTAAAAGTAGCCATAAATACATCATTGATATCACCTGTGTACATTTCAATAAGATTTACCTGGTAAGCTAAAGATTTTAGATTATTCAAAGTTACCCGGCTTGTTAACACCTCCTCGCGAAATTCTTTAATGCTATGAATTAGAATGTATGGCAAAGTGAGATTACAAAATTACTCTTTGGGATATTTTAGCGTGGTTTTTTAGTCAAAAGCAGCTGAGTTATCTGTACTCCAACGAGGCACGAAATTAAACATTATGGCGCATCGAAACCGACGCTTCTTCTTGTCGGACAGCCTTTTTAATGACTGCCTAAACCAGAGCGAACGTCTGTGACTATTTTTTTCAGCGGCACATTCAAATTGTTTCAAGGAAGCAGTTTTGTCTTAAACGAGAATTCTGTTTTAGTTGGACGGTCAGCACAAGTCTGTAAAAGCAGCCATTTCAGAATTAATGTTCTCAAGATATGCCATCTTGCAGTCACGCATACATAGAGAAAATTATTATTTGATAGGGTGTCACGATGTTCAACGACATATGTAGAATGCAATTGTCTATTAAGCCTAGAAAACAAGATATAGGAGCGACAATATCAGAAGAATAGGTATGAGCAAGGTCCAACAAGCTGGATGAAGAAGGTAAAACACAAGTACGTTGAGTAATAAGCTGCGATAGATTAAAATCGGCGGGCATGCGCCAAAAAACCGTCGCAGTATGCAAAAAGGGCAAATATATGAACGCACACTGGACCGTAAAACAGTTGGAAACCTGAAATAACCTAACAAAGCAGGAGCTTTGGGAAATCGGAAGGTAATCAGTAAACATCAGTATGAACACTAACACTTTTATTTGGGCTAGATGGTTCAGATACATAAAGTTGATTCTGAGGACGGTTGCAAAAGAGACAAGGATGCGGCTTACTTGTCCCTCTATTTTTCGCCTTCCAAAGAATCAACTTTAGCAACAAGAAGTTCTTTTAAGAAAATAGCATTGTATAAGTGAGGGCGATAGCAAACGCCCGAGAGCAGTTTTTTAACGCGCGCGCGGAGTTTTTTCAAAGCAGTTCTATCCTGATAACAGGATGAACAGGAGACGAAGTAAACATGTTCCCAACAGCTATCAAAACACCACCGCCGCTTCTTTCACCGCTGTCACACTGGTAAGTGAGAAAACTCTTGATGCAACGAAAGAAACACCAGAGCCATAAACTTTGGCCAAAAGCCACGTTTCATTAAGGCAAACAACGTCACCATCACATTCACGGATATCTGCACAAAATGAATATCATATATATAAAACATTTGCGATGTAAGTGTATAAAACTGACAGCGAAAATTGGGCCGCAGATCGGTGCCCGCCGCCCCTCACGCGTTGTAGTTCTGTGGCAGTTTCAGAGGAAAGGTCGCTTGAGATGGAAATAAATTGCTTTGTTGACTGGTTAGGGGTCATTGCTGCATACAATTTTACAATACTGCAAACTTCCATTGCTCAAATGAAACTGTCTTGATAAATCTGCTGAGTGGTTGCATTTTAAATCTTATCTCTCTTGTTGACGCTGCCTGCAATCTTACAAGCACGAGCTGATAGGCGAGTTGTTTTTGCGTGATGGTGGCGTACCAGCCCATTGGCACGATTGTAAAGAATAGAGCGCAGGGAAGAAAAGAAACGGACGCTACACCGCGCTGAACTAAAATTGGCGTCTATTTGGCGCGCTACGCGTATAAGTAGACGCTAGCAAAACAAAAATGGAAAACAAAAACACGGTGAATATAATGAACTCTCACATATTGACACTCCCGGAAGAAAACTATGAATAGGAAGTACAAGGTAAGAAATGGTATTCGTTATCCGAGATAGATATGAGCGGGAAGCTTACTCAGCTCTCCCCAAGCTTCTTGATATCCATTGCCAGAGTTATCTCTCGGCAGAGTTTTTGTTTATTTTTGGCTACATATTATAGTTTTTTGTCAAGTTGTTTACATTGAACGTTTGTGAAGTTTGTCAGTAATAAACGCCAGTTGTTAGTTAGGCGCTGGCTTGTGCCACTTTCTTCCCTTGTCTGCGTTCTCTTCTGTCCCCGTGTGCCGTTGCACTGTTACGCAGTCATCTTTGCCTTACTCTTCAGTTTTCAGAATTTAGAGCCAAGACTGCGTATCATGTAGCGAAATTTTCGTAGCATTCAATGTGTATGTACATTATGGACCTACAGATCATGCGTTTCATATAATTAAAAATTAGCAGTGTTCATAGACTACTCGGTTTTATCACACCTGTTACTAACTAATAAAGTTAGGCTGGCCTTCAAAAACGACACCAGTTTATTGCTCGCCATAGCAGATTGAGTTTCTCGTGTTATTACAGTTCATGTGCGTGTAGCGGACCATTGCCATAAGCCGCAATGTTATGCAATGCTATGCATGTCGATGCACACTTTAAATCTAAGTAGCGGATCCAGCAACTGCTGCGACTCCTACTACTCCTACTGTTCCTAGTGTTGGTTCGGATTTCTTGAGCGTAGCGGAAACCTTTCTTTCAAGAAAGGTTAACCAGACGTTGTTTTACTGTTAACGGTGGGCCCTTTAGAAATTAATGATGCTAGCAACTTTTCTTGCGTAAAATAAAATAGGAAAAAACGAGTGGTCGTTTGTCATAGGCAAGCCTGTTTCGCCGGCGTTGAATACTCAAGGGTGATTTATATTGTGATTTGCTCTCTTCTTTCATTTTCTTATTCTGATGGTAGCGAGAACTTCCTAAATATCACGATTTCCTAGTTTTCACCACCAGAGACTGAAAGCTCATGACATCTATGCTGATTACAAGAGATCAAGTTGAGGCCATCCCCTTGAGTGCCCCTTTCTTACTGCGAACGCTACACTCCTTACCGCAAAAGAACAAGTCACTATCGAGCAGCCATTCTTACGTTGGCTGTCGACCCAGCACCTGCCGTGTCGACATCTCATGCACACACGCGACAAAAACAGAAATCATTTGTCAACGAAACAAGACGACGACATCCACCGCATTCTTTGTAGGCGTGGGCGTCCACCAATGCGATCTCGAGATTAAATTGGGCCATGGCTGAGTTGTAGGACACAGCGGCGAGAAGGCACGTTTTAAGTAGATTGAATTCAGATGTCCGTACAACAGTCAACAACACTGAGCACACAAAAATGGGATTGAGTAACGCGGTGGGGACATGCTTCAGATGGGTAAACAATACCGTCTCACGGTTTCCCCTTTTGAAATCCGTTTTGCCGATTGAGGAGGCGGAAGAAAATGAACTGTGGCTGCGGCATGAAATGCGGGTGGGAGACCGGGTTTTATTTAAAGGACCTTTTTACTTTTTTATCTCCCTTTGTCTACCAGCCGCTTATTGTAGAAAGCAAGACCAGCTTACGTGAGGGGGCCTCTCGGCCTGTCGTATCAAAAAGTCCTTTATTTCGGCCTGATAGCGAAAGCAAGGCGCTATTTGCTCTGCAGAAAGACGTTCTGTGCGTGCTTTTGCTTTGAGGATGACGCAGCTTTCATATGTTTATATCTGTCCTTAAAAAGAATGGCCATAACCAGAGCAGAAGACACAGAACCAGCTCCGCAATGTATCGAGAAGAGAAGCAATTAGTATGTTTTGATATCTTTCTTTCGTTTCGTTTTATGCGTTCCATCAATGTAAATTTTCCGCATTTCCTATTATTTCAGTTTGGTTCGCTTTTAGGCTTGGTTATGCCACTCGCGGTTCCTCACACCCTCTTGACAACACGACTGGAGGATTTAGCCGATTGCGATTTTATACTGGCTCTTGGGCTCTTTTTTGGAGGTATCTTTCTGTCGTTGACACATAGCATAAGTTGGCAAGTTTACACGTGCCCTCTTTAATAATAATAATTGGTTTTTAGTGGAATGGAAATGGCGCAGTATCTGTCTCATATATCGTTGGACACCTGAACCGCGCCGTAAGGGAAGGGATAAAGGAGGGAGTGAAAGAAGATTCGCAAAAGTAATTTATTTCGTATTATTTTTCACAACACCGAAGAAACGCGTCTTGTTTAGGATGGTTTTTGAAAGTATTTGTCCTCGGAGGCACAGCAGCACGTTGAAAAAGAAATCTGGAATATGTTTGTTGCAAGGTACCGCAATCCAGGAGAAAGATACGAACCCGAGCGAGAGTCTATAAAAATATAAAGAAAACAAAACGCGCAGACACCCGATAGAGATTACCTATAGCTAATAGTAACTGTGCGCTACACTGCAGGCACATGAAACTGCTTCTGTGTTTGCTTTTCTTTTTTTTGGGAAGAGGGTAAATATTCAAGCCAACCTCAAAAGTAGTAAAATTACCAGAAGATAAATGGTAAACATTCTTCTTCTGTGTTCTAAGTGTGCACACTTTGTTAAGCCATTATAACAGCTAATGAATATTACTTTAACATCGCTAGTGCAGGAGCGGCTGGGCCTTATTACCAGCAATGCCTCCAAGCACGTTGAATCCTGGTCCTTCCCATGTCAGTAATGTTAAATTTGTTCTCATTCACCGTGGGCACAGCGCAAATAAGGCGTTTCAGGAACTACACCAAAGCAGAACACAGTCTGCGGTGCTATTTGTAGACACATGATATCTTCACTTCACCCCTGCCCCTTTTCTCATAATATGGACGAACTCGCTGCCAAGCTCCGGGGTCAGCGAACAGGCCTCACTCGTTAACCATAAGCAGGTAGCTCTAGTTATATCCTTAAACTGCCTACAGATTGGGGCTACCATTTTATTTTAATGTCTAATATATTAATTCGTTATGACTTGCGTTTGCGCTACTCCGAAAACGCGAAATTCTGGGAGTGATATAAAACACCAAACACGCATTTAAAAAGGATCTGGACTCTGTGGCCCGAAGGTTCTTCACCAAGGCTGTATGGTCAGGCTGCGTCAGTAGGCCATAACACAATAACTGATGCACACGCGCTCCAAGTCAAGCGTACACACGCTATTTAGGTTGCTCACAGGGAGGACGCCAGCCCTGCATCTCCAACTGAATTCAAAAAGGTGTTCGTGGATTGAAGCTCTGTGGCCGTGTTACTCCAGCATACTCAAACGTTAGTAAGGTCTGTGGCGAGGTCATGATGCAGCCGTAGCGCAGTCCTGAGCGTCTGACGGGAAGATTCAGAATGTCTCCAGTGGCCAAATACGGACATATTTGATATATTAAAGTGGTCTACATTCTGGTCAAATTACATTCCTGAATTCTCTAATCTTACGTAAATGTTCTTAAGCTCAAACTATCTTTAAGCGCGCATCTGACATCGTGCAGGATGTGTAGGCACTCGGAAAAGTGAGATGTAGTTAACAAAAGATGGCAAGATCTAAAATTACCCAATAGTAGTGTAGGGAAGGGGGGAAACTAGTAAAGGAAAAGCCCATCAAGTAGTTAGCGGTAAGAGGGAAAGTAGAGAAATGTGCGATCTTGCTGGAGAAAAAATATTTCCCTTTAACGGAGATAAATGACGTGTTCAGGGCTAGAATTATAATCAAGCAAATATCATTAAGGAGGAGGAGGAGCAAGAGGAAGAGGAGGAAGAGGAAAGGCAGGGAGGCTAACCGGAAGACTAATCCGCAATAGAAGCAAGGGGCAGAATAGCTAGGCAGGTTACTGGTAAGCACTTTTAGGGTACGAATTGATGGCAGAGGTGTCAGAGCTATTCGATTTGCATATGTATAATATGCAGAGAATCTAGCATGCTCTAAAATTAGAGGAAGCCTAAAAGCGGTAAAGAGGAAACTAGGCACCGGAAAACATTAGATGTAAGTGCTAAGAGACAAGAGGGCAAGTATTATCACCGATATGGATTTCAGTGGTTAAAGCAGCCGACAGATTTATAAACTAGCCGAAATAATCAGGATCCTATTGACGGAAGCTGTGAGGTTAGGAAGTTGCACATACCACCGTTAGCAAAACAGAAGTAACGGAAGCCTTGCGAGCAATGCAGTGATGGAAAGTAGCTGATGACGATCAGGTAATCGCAGATCTCTTGAAGGATGGTGAGGAGACTGTGCTGGAAAAACCGGCACCCTTCTGTTCTCAATGCCTCATGACTTCGAGTGTACTGAAGTCATGGAAGAGCGCTTACATTGCTTTAATCGATAAGAAGCGTAATACCATAAACGTCATAAAATTACAGATCGATCAGCTTACTGGAGTTCCTAAAATTTATTTACTTAGCTGATCGCTAATAGAATCAGAGAAAGCTTAGACTTCAGTGAACCAAAGGACCGGGCTGACATTCCTAAAAACTACTCGACAATAGGCCTTATTCGCAAAGTAAATGCACAGAATATAACCAACCCCTATATAGGCGGCGTTTTACGTAAGGTTTCTGCAATTTTAAAAGGTAGGTTTTTTGTGCTAGAAGAGCACTTCTTACGGCATAGCATTGTCAGTGGTGCAGCGCATCAGATTACTGCTAAGACGTGCTAACTAGTAGGCTGGTTAACTAATACTGAGTTAACTAATACTGTTAGTCTTCTTTACTGCAGCCGCCGGGGTGGTCGAGTGGTATGTTGAGGTCGGCTGCTGACCAGAATAACGCGGGTTCGATCCCGGCCGTGGCGGTCGCATTGCGATGTAGGAGAAATGCTTGATGCACGTGTATTATTAAGTGTCAGTCCACGTTAAAGAACTCCAGGTGGTGGAAATTGCCGGAGTCCTTCACTTCGGCGTCCCTCATAGCCTGAGCCGCCGTGGGACGTTAAGCCCTCATGATCCAAACCTTCTTGTTTTTTGAGAGGCATGTAGCCCATCGTAAGTAATATCCTTACAAGTTTTTTTATAATTTCCAAAACTCAGTTAACCTCGGCGCTGTGGCCCAATAAATTTCTTCTACATTGTGTCAAAATACATTCGCTTTCGAAAAGTTTACAATCCAAGCAACCTCTGCAGTGCACTTAACTTGTCGAAATAACCAAAACTGGACCAGGAGAAAAGTGAGATCAGCGGATCTGTTATTGCTGCCTACAAAAATTAGCGACTTGAGGAAGAGTTATTATTCATAAAGCATTTTCGCGAGCTCGCAGAAACATATTAGTCTTGAGAATCCTGCACTCACAACCAGTTTACGGGAACGAAAGGAATTTACAAGTCAAAAGTGCCAGGGAGAAAAACAGGCTTCCGCTTGAAGTTGTCGATCCGCCCGGAACAGTAGCAATAGTGTTTTTAGACTCATCAACGCTTTTATTTCTAAGATAAGCGTAAGGGCATCTACTTTCTTAATCACATGAGTAAAATCAGTACCTTAAAAAAAAGGTGCCACAGTTCGTCTGCAGAAAAAGGAAGTGGTGCAGGAATTGTAAGTAAAGCCACAGAGTGAAAAGCCTATTTTATCCCCTACAACAAAGCTAGTAAGCATCTCATACTTAATGTAATAACTGCACGTCATCCACCGCATTGGCCTTCCGCATGTGAGTCAAAATTCTCTACAAAAGACTCGCTAATGAAACTTTTCTGCTTCTTTTCTTCTCAAATGGAATTCCCTGTCCCGTTCCGCAACCCTTCGGTAAGATCGATTTTCTGCCAGTGGGCTATAGTAACCCTCCTAGATCTGTTGGCAAGCTGCACTGCACCTACAGTGCACTCATTATTCGGTTTGCCGGCCACCGAGGATAGCCTTTAACGTAAGCATGAAAATGGCTTTCGTGTCTCGAAACCATTTCGGAGTCTATAGGCAGTGCGGTTTCTGACGGATCGTCTATTACCCCTGTGATAGCAGTAATGCGAAAGCATATGCGTATCTATCATTACTTTAGCGTTTAGAAAACGTTTCCCAGTGGCAGGATTTTTCATTTTGTTGACCTAATGCATTCGTATCGATCGCTTCTGGGCACTTTCTCGTCTAGACTGGCCTAACTCTATCGGTTTACGCTATACTACATGCATGATAGCCTTGCGCCTTTCGATTCTAACAGCAGGTTGGCATAAGCAGCATGCTCCACTGTTGGCGGAGCAACATCGCAGATATCAAATAAGAACTAGCTGCGCGCACGCGACCACCTTTTGTTTATAACTCTCGCAGGCGTACCCAATATATATTGGACGATGTCAGCCCCGGAGCTTATAATCAATCTTTAAATGGTTAATAGTGTGGCAGGGTAATTGGGTTGAACAATAATGGGGGTAAAGTCGCTGTTCAGACGTGGTAACCGAACGTTTTAAACGGGTTAAACAAGTTATGTGAATCAAGTTACCTGTTATATTGGTTGACTCAACATAATGTTTGAAGATGCAACACAGAGGTGTTACAGCGCTCACGAGCGGCTCCGAAATATGTGCCAGAATATATGCCTTTGATGCGAACTCGCGCAAAATAACTACACGCATGATCATTATCACCAAGTAAACTACAAAGGTTGTGTTTCGATCATTTCGTTCGTTACCAAAAAAAAAATTAGCAATCGCATTTTTAAAACAAACGAAGTCAGAGGTCCTCGCCTGAGTGCCAAGAACTCTCACATATCTCACTGGCTTTATCATAATTGCCTTATAGGAATCAAACCTAGCTCGCAAATAACTTTAGTACCCAGCCCGAGCAATACAAGAAATACTATTGAAAAAAGAGGCTTTGTATTTCAGGCGCAATCCTACAAGCTGTCATTTATTCATCGTCAATACAAGCACTTGACATTAAACAAAAGAGGACCTGGAAGCACTTGACAGCAAGCGTATCTAAGTATCTCTAACCAGCCTTGCAGTGAAGCCCAAACAAGAATTACTGCACTACGCCGGACGTCCAACCGTTAAGCAAGGTAAAGAGCAGTAAATAAACTATTGTGAAGTCAGGAATAACTGCACACTAATCTGAATACGCATTCAAAAAACAATAGCCTAGCATGGGCCATTATTTTGCGCGTTTTATCTCTTGTTGAAAGCAGGCGCTCGACATAAGCGGTGAAAGAGAAACAGCTATAGAGAAGCATTTCTCATTTTGGCCAAAAGAAAAAATTGACAGTCATTACGATTCTAGGTAAAGGGTGGATAGCGTGGCTCGTTGGAAATAATGGTTGTTGGCAGGCGCGCTATCTTACCTTTGGTCACCGACTGCGAGCACGAGACACTCAGACAGAACTGGCTCAAGGCAGCACCCATGGACGCCAATGGAAGTTCGCTATTTGTCCAATCGTAGCCACTCCCCATCCCTTTTGATTGATGATCCTTTCTTTTTTACCCCTCATTTGTTAGGCTTATGTGATGCGCACTATTCCATTCGTAGAAGAGGCCTTAAACAGGAGCGGTGTGAAAGCACTGGCGGCTACGTCTCCGCGTACGATCTGTTTGTACAGTTCACCCTGCCGGACCTCTTCAGAGTCGTGTTGACGCTCATTTGCAGTGGTGGCCATTTTTTTTTTTCGACACGGCACGTTTCATCGATCACAAAACGAGTCATCAATGAGCAGTAACTGCGATGCACCAAAGGGCACAGTCGGCGTTGGTATTCGTGCATTCTGTTTTTTTTTTCCTCGACGGAGTCAGGCGATAAGTGGGTCGAAATGGAAGCCTATATCAAAACTGCCGCAATAAGTTGGGATATGTGCCAGTTCTTGATGCCATTTTATCCGATAACAACTAAGTTTGAACAATGCAGGTGCTGGCAACACGAGGTCGTCACTTTAATCCTGTCTTATCTGTACCATTGTTTCTGCTGTAAAATCGGAGCCTCTCTCCATTGCACAGCCCCTCCCTCACCAATCAGAAATTTTAACAATCTTTCCACCGCGCTGCCTCCTTGCGCCATTATGGTTACACCACTGCAATTCCGTGCCGATGAACCCAGGAATAGGCTTAAACACCTCCGGTGTAATAATCAGAAAATGTAATTATTAATTAAACGGGTAGTGTATATAGACATAGCTGCGGCAAACTCTCGCAGAAAACAAAAGACTCTATCAAGAAACACCAGCGCATAAAAGTCCTAATACCAAATGAAAAGTTCGGGATAACCGAGCTTGCGGAGTAGACCAATAACCGAACTTTAAGAGTTGAAAGCCATAAGCCGAACTTAGAAACAGTCGACGGAACACTAATTCACTAAAACAAAACAAAAATCCTGGAAGCCGCGTACAAAAAATTGAGCATGGGCGCAAGCCATCTGTCGCAAATAAGTAAAAGCCTTGAGCTCGCTTTAGCCAAGGAGAAAGCGAAATTTGTTGCTTACGACAGACGGTCGTTTCAAGAGCGAAGAGAAAATGTACACATTAATTTCTGATTAGACCCCTAGGAATGGTACCCGCCGCGGTGGCTCACTGGTTAGTAGGGCGCTCGACTACTGATCCGGAGTACCCGGGTTCGAACCCGACCGCGGCGGCAGCGTTTCGATGGAAGCAAAACGCAAATGCTCCCGTGCGCTGTGCTATGTCAGTTCACGATAAATTTCCCCAGGCGGTCGAAATTAATCCAGAGACCTCCACTATGGCACCTCTTTCTTCCTTTCTTCTATCTGTTCCTCCTTTATCCCTTCCCTTACGGCGCGGTTCAGGTGTCCGCCGATATGTGACCGATACTGCGCCATTTTCTTTCCCCAAAAAAGCCAATTTAATTTATCTAGGAAGGAAAGAAATAGTGTAAATAATTGTACAATAATGTCGCAAATATGTAAAAGCCTTGAGCTCGCATTGGCCAAGAAAACAATTAAATTTATATCTTTCGAGAAACGGTCGTTTAAGAAAAAAAGTAAGAAAATGTCAGAACTAATTTGCCCTAGGTACTGTAAAAAATTTTCGCGAAAAATTAAAATCCTTGAACTGATCTGTCCACGGAAATGGAAAAATTAATTGCTTGCGACGGACGTTCATCTCAAAAGAAATCAAAATGTCCGCACCAATTTGCATTCGACACAAACAAAAGGAAGAAATAGTACCGCAAAATAATCAAAGAATTCCAAGACCTAGTCGTATTCATGTTTGCGCGAGTGAAACTGAAGGTTTTGCATTGAAAATAAATCACACATACTCACCCTACGAGAAGACCAATAATAGGCTTTCCACCCAGAAATTAGTTCCTCTGGTAATTTGAAGGAAATCACCATGAAAAAGCATTATGCCGCTATAAAATTAAGGAAATTAGAATCCGGTTTGCAAAACGGCTCTAGTGGTCACACAACGCTGTATTAACAGCGTACACACTTCTTGTTTTCTATAGTATGCAGATAATGCACCGAGAAAATGCTGTGAAGAGCACCGGCACGCAAGTAGAAATCAATAAGAAAGAGCACGGCAAAGACAAAGCGGAAGGCTTTTTTGCTTTGGGGACAGAGAACAGATTCTAATCCATGCTATGTGTACATGTCGATTGATGAAACTCGAAAGCTGTGGCGTCATTATGTCTACCTATTAGACTGTGGTCGTTTCATGACTCTTTCAGCTAATGAATCAAGAGTACGGTTTGTAGGCTAGACAAGTTCGCAGGCTGCGGACGAAGCAAATTGCCAACACGTGCCATGGCGGCAACCGCGCAAATGATCCAATAGGACCGCAAGCCCAATGCGGGTGCTCCAACAATAGCCTTGGCAACGATCGGGCACGCAGTGGCTATCGATGAGCCGAAATACGCTTTGGTTTTACCTCTTGTGTGCGACTCAATGTATACCTTCTGTCATCAACTGAAAGAAAGTTTCGCTGTGCTTGCAATTTATGTGTATACTGTATACACTAGTGTATAGGCCGCACTTTTTTTCATCAAATTTTCTTAGGTGCGGGTTATACACGAATCGGGTCTACAGCGACACATCAACACAAGTGCCACTGCGACTACTATTTCAGATAATTAAAAAGCTGGGGACAGATACGAATACTTTATTACCCCATTAATCGCCGCTGTGGCGCTAATCGCCGTCGAGCGAGCTCAGCTCATCGACACTCTCACCGCTGTCGGACGAGCTGGACTCATTGGCGTGCTCTACAAAACTGGTCGTCCTCTCTGCCGTCCATAGCGTTTGACAGCCCCGTGACTCTGAAACTCTTTGGGGTGGTGTCCGCTGACAACGAATGCCACGCGTGCAGAATCTAAGCGCATACTTCTTGGAGGGACGCTCGCTTAAACCGCCCAGTCGGTAGTTGTTCCGTGGTTGCCCGTGGCAGTTTACTGAGTGTAGCACCACCGAAATTCCGCCTTGAATGGCCGGTTAACGGAAACATCGAGCGGCTGCAGCACGCTTGTCAGGCCACCAGGAATTAGGGCTAAGTCCATTCGGCATTCTGCCATCAGTCGTCACTCGGTCTGTTGAGCGCCCTCTAAAGCTGTCGAGCACAAAAAGGCTTTGCTGCGTAGCAGACCCCTGGTCGGTTCCGCCACACTGTTTTCAGCCAGTCTATGACCAAATCGTCGGATATCCGACTTTTTTCTTGCACCCAGACTACGATACCCTTGGGGAACTTCAAGTCTCTTGGCAGAATCTATTTCTCAAAGACAACGTAGGGTGGAAGCTTTATTCCATCAGCGGTGATGCAAATCATCACTGTGCGCCGTTCGGCGCCAGTAATAAGTACGGAGGCACTTTTTGCCCCATTGGCTTCCACCAAGTAATTTTCAGGGCCATGGAACCAGACAGGCGTCTGTTCAGCATTGCCTATCTGTGAAAGGTCATACTCACGCTCCCTGCGAAGTGCGTTGACAAAGCGATGAAACTTCATTATTTTTCTCCTCGTACTCGGCTGGTAGCTTCTGGCACAACGTCGTTCGACGGCGGATGGAGAGTTGGTGCCGTTTCATAAAACGTTGAAGCCACCCTCGACTGGCTTTGAGGTTCGCAGGTCGAATGTTCATGTGCTGAGCAATAGCGACTGCTTTCATGCGGATCATTTTCGTAGACACCGCGAAGTCACTGCTCCTAGTAGTGCAAACGTACTCGATGATGTCCTCTTCAAGTTTTGGTAACTTGCACTATTTCCCAAGGAAAGCCTTCTGGTTTCGGGTAGTCTCGGCGAGGTCTTGCATTTGTATACATTACAAGCGAACACACTTTTCTTCGATGTCTAACTTGCACCCGGTCTCCCGTTTACCGTGTTCCTCAGCGTGTTTTGTCACTTGAAGTTTAAACCCTGCAATGTACGACTGTCTGCTCTTGCCCACTGCTTTTTGTTTCGCGTTCAAAAGCACGCAGCCTGTCACACGACGGCGCACGCCACACAATATTCCGCAAGCAGTCCACACACTTCCGAACGAAGGACCGAGAAACAAAGACCGAATGGCGCTGGGCAAAGCACCGTGAAAACCGGAAACAGAAAGCCGCGGAAATGTCGTTTCGCTCAACAATGATGATAATGCATGAGGTGCGGGAAAAACTAACTGGCGTAATTGTGTAACACTTTGTGGGACTAGGCGCGTTTTGGGCGAGTTTTAGTTTTTTTTAATTTTTGCTGCCAAAAGTGAGGATTGCGGGCTATAGACGAGTATATACGGTGTTTTGTTTTCTAAAACTGAAACGAATAGTACTTTCTGGAGCACAGCGCGTGCCTGTCTCTGTCGCTGAAAAACGGCCTTAGTCATATTCGCTTGTTTTCAAGTAGAAACTTTAACAGAAGCCTATGTGAGCGCTTAGAAAAAATTGGGAGGACGATCGTAAAATTTGATTGCACTATTCGATTGTATTTCAGACCGTCGCTTTTTCGTTTCAGTTCTGCGTGCGCTTCATATAAGAGGAGTAGTATGGAGGCCTGGTGTAGTTGACTGTATGGGTGGTGGGTACGGCCATCTAGAGGCTGGGGTTGGTGGTATGTGAAGCTTCTTTACGGTAGAGGTGGGTTGGCTGGTGGTTGGCTTAGGCTTCTGGATGGCGATCGCGGCTACAGAGCAAGAGTAGGTTGGTAGTGGATGGTATTGGGCGGATGTTGGCGGGAGAGGTTCCGGGAGGGCGACTGTTGTAGTTGGTGGTGGGGGGATAATTATGAAGGGTGGTTGCGAGTGGAGGACAAAATTGGCTGGTTATTGTGCGGCGGCCCCCTACAGGGTAGCGGCGGCGTCACACAACGCCACATCGACAGATGTTACGAAAGTGATGGTAATCGTACCAACACAATAAAAAATTGCGAGTACTCAACCCAATGAGATTGCGACCGCCGCTAGTTGATTAGCAAAATGGTTTACGAAATTTTGCCGCAGTGCGTTACGAGTTAGATGATGGCTGTTCCCATGACAATTGCGAGGTCATGGTGAACTTAAATAACCAGAATACGCCCTGTTGTCTTTGGCCGCGGCGTTTATTCGCTCTATGCCGTTTCAGATTTCGTTTCCAGCTATAATGTCCTGACTTAAACCTTGCCCTGGTCCATCTGTGCAAGGGGAGCCAATGGAGTGCCTCATTCATCAGTAGCATTATAGTAAGGCGGGGTGAAGCGAGGAGACAGCTCTAAAGTTCGCAGCATTTTGATGGCTGTCCACTCATCGTCCAGATAAATACGTTCTCTCATACGCCTGTTATCACAATATATATATATATATATATATATATATATATATATATATATATATATATATATATATATATATATATATATATATATATATATATATATATATATATATATATATATATATATATATATATATCGAGGCTATAAAAGGGCGAGGGACAGGGGCAAAGAACAGAGCAGTGGAGAATCCGGCGGGTCAAGGATGCTTCGCCTGGAAGAGAGCGACGCCGGCTACTTTTATAGCCTTGATATATATATATATATATATATATATATATATATATATATATATATATATATATATATATATATATATATATATATATATATATATATATATATATATATATATATATATATATGTGCATTTATTCGTGCGCAGTTCTAACTTAGAAGATACGAACTTTCCGGATAGTCAGTGCTTACCCAAGGCTCGAAAAGGGAAATCCACGGATCTCTTCTGGAAGTTTGTTAACATGTCGTTTTTAAAGGGTTTTCAGTATTGCCGACCACTCATCAACGGACGCACATGCTTAAATGTTCTCAGAGCGGAGTCAATAGTTGATATAAGGCCAAAGCCTCTGTATAGTTTTGTTTTAAATGTGGCATACAGGGGACAAAGAGCATCTTGCACTCCTAGGCCGCCCCTCTGGCCAGCATTCTAACCCTCCTATCCTAGTAGATAACGAACATGCTGGATTAGAAGGGATTTTAAGATGTGTTATAGCTGCTTTGCTGTTATTGCGACCCACTTCTTCCAAGATTGCGGGTCAAGCTCTGAGGAACATACATTTTATGTCAGTAGACCTGAGGGAGACACTCCCAGATCGTGTATGCATTTTACAAGTAGATTCCACAGGGGAGGCAAGGAAGTATGCCTAGTCGGAGATCTGGCATGAACAATCGATTTGATTCATGCCCTTAGATCGTCAAAAAAAGAGCGAAAAACAGTGGACGAACAAGGAACACCGCTTATGGAGTTTTTACGTAGTATTTCGTGTTCGCCTATACCTTCTTACTCTTTTGAACATCCAGGGGCAGGAAGGGTGGCCGGCAGTGGCCATTAGTGCTTGTGCTTGCGCGCATGATAACATAGCACCTTCTTCACGTGTAAAGCTCAGAGGAAAAGACTGAAAAGTAGCAGTGTGTCTTGGGAGCCTTTGGAGATGCAGCTTTTTAAAAGGGGCTGTCGCGCCTCGCAGGAGGTCTCGGTGCTGCAAGTCTTTTGAGGGGCTCTCTTTACATTTGAATCATCAACCGCGAGTTGTACTTGTCACGCACGTCCGGCCCAATTCTGAGTTGCTCACACAGCCAAAGATGAGTTATGGTCGGCGATTACGTTAACTGCTATGTTCAACACTAGAGGGTGGTAGTTGTCAACGGAACATGTTTTCTGCCTTTAGCACTTGTTTTCAGCCTGACAACAGTCATTTTCGTCCAATGTCGCAAAACAATTTCGCAATTTTGCTACGTTGTTCTGGAATTAATTCGGCTGTTTACAGGTTAATCGCTTGAGAATATCTTTTGATGCACTTCAATATTTTGTTCAGCTTAATTATTGCCATTTTTGTAGACTTAAAACGGTAGCTTAGCGTCTCACATTTCTCTGCTAATTGCGCCTTGGTGTCCTCTCAATTTAGGTTGTACCTGCAAATCCAATCTCGATATAAACAGCGACCACTTATGGACGGAAGAAATTAGTATTTTCAGTTGTTCTTCCTGAGGATTTCAGCTCCAGCGAACAAAATTTTATTGGTATATAATTTTTCTATTACCGGACTGAAGATTAAATTGCACATCTACGCTACACGTAGTCTCCACATCAGTATAATTGTTAATCTGCACTCAATTTTTACGGATATTAATAATCTAGAAATGTCGCGATAGAAGAATAACACGAGAATAATACAATAACAATAATTTTGAAATAGGCTGCTGTGCAGCTTCAAGCAAAATGCCACTCTCAAAATTAAAGTTTAATACGAACGTTGTTTCCCCGTGCCCAACCAAGCCACCAAAAATCCCGAGTTGGATAAATTATGCAAGCTCTGACACGCAGCCATTCAGGACTCAACACAATGGCAAGACGGGCGAGTTGGTGATACATACTTCTGGGAAAATAGCGCACAATACGAGCACAGCAAAGAAACGAAACTCGCGACCAGCGCTATACTGTTATTTCCATTCCTCACCTACGTCCGCTTAGGAGAGCCGTTGGGTGTCGGATGTTCAGAGCCGGCACTCAAGTCACTGGCAGTTTGTTTGACTAGTATTGTGCTTAACGCACGCTGTGGTTCTTCATTTCCGGTCCTGATTAACTCTACTGTCCCAAATAAATGCCATTATTTATGCGTTTCAAGCGGCGCTGTGCTATTTGTACAAAACCAGAGAAAAGTCCTAAGAGGTTTCTGCCACTCACAATCAGCGCTGTTTCCTCCGGTTGCTCAGTTTCACACACCTAGCCCCTGGTTCGACAAATTCATGCCATCAGAAAAAAAAGCACTTTCTCTTTTGTAAGCGACGCTGTCAATTAAGCGGGTGAGTAGTCAGTTTTGAGCTCAAATCTTTTCGAAGCCGCTGAAGCTCACCACAGAAAACTTCAGTCAGGCGCTATCTGTTGGGGCAGTGGCGTACATTGCGAGGAGGAGGAGGAGGAGGAGGAGGAAGAGGAGGACGAGGAGGAGGAGGAGGAGGAGGAGGAGGAGGAGGAGGAGGAGGAGGAGGAGGAGGAGGAGGGGGGATTTCTCGCTCACGGCCGACGCCGACGACACCGGCTTTTCTGCGACACGAGCTCGTTAACGCTGTCGCGTTAATAAGTTCAATGCAACTGCTACCTTCCCACCGTGGCGCTGTGCATGAGCCTTCCGGGAGGTCGGAAAGAGTAACCTGGGTTCCACAAACCACACCGGCCGCTGTGTTTTAAGCATCCACCTGTCTGGAAACTGGCGCATTGATTAACCGCTGCATCACGCTGCCGCTGATGGTATGAGAACTCCACTTGATGATATGAACGTAGGAAATTTCCAGTTCAACATATATGAGCATGTACTTTTACATAATTTTTTTAGATGCTCTATAGGCTGTCTAAGCGCAGTATCCGCGACAGCGAAATGATACGCAAAGAGAGCATAGGTCTCTTAAAGGAGCTCTGAAACACCTTCCGAAGAGAGCACACCAACTCGCTCAATCACTACACTGTGTTGTCACGAAAACCTGAACCAAAAATGCACTTCTACACGCAGCAGAGGACCCACAATCAGGCGCGAAAGTTGGCGAGCCCTTCCCGACGACTTTTTCATGCTCGTACTCTGCTCCCTCGATCGCATCTGCGTATACAAGTTGAGAGGTGGCTATTGGCTAGATTCGTTCGTACGTCGGGCCTTCGAAGCAGCCAATAATGCACGTAGCTCCGGCGAGTGAGGAGGACCGCCGACCTACCAGCGTGCAAGAAGTGACGAGAGGAGAGGGAAAGGCGCGTAGACGCTGAAATTCAAATTTTCACTACAGATAACTCAGCTTCTAGAAAGCGCATTAAAAAAAATTCTTGCTGCACAATATTCGTGAAGCGGCGTGCTTTAACATCCCCGGCACACCGCAACTTTATTAGTTCTCTTTTCAGAGCCCCTTTAAGAGAATCATTAACGCTTTCGCATCGTACCTTTTAGGAGAATCTTAAGTGCACCCTCATATTTTTTTCCTTCTCTGAGGTGACATTCTCTACTCTCATCCTAGGCTCTGTATACAAGTGTACGCATAGAATTACCCAACGCACTGCGCTCCAAATTTTGTACGTCTACTCAACTCCATACGCTTTCTTGGTCTCCAATCTTCCTTCCTGACAGTGTAGTCCATTGAACTTCCTGCCGAATAAAGAACACCGTTGCACAACGTCCGGCTACAAATGGTGGCGAACCAGCGAGTCGACACTTGCCAGACCACAACTGCAAAGCGAATGGAGAGGAGCAACGCGTGATAAAAATATGAGTGCGACAAAGGAAAATAAGATTGAGACTCAGCTCGCCGGAAACGCGCCTTCGCAGCAATGTCCGAAAGCCATTATGGTGAGACTGCGTAGAATTACCGCGGGCTGCCATCCTGAGACGTCACACAACCGATTCCCGAGAGGCTCAGAGCCAGGCCGTTCGTTCTCACCGCGCCGACGTAGCTTGCCACATCTTGAGCGGAACTGTTACTTGTTTTCCTCGGCTGCGAATGTCTGCTGACCAGTTGATGTCTCTACTGTACATCTCTCGCTGTGCCCGCTGAAGCGAGGAAAATAAATACCCCGAGTCACTGAGAACCAATTTCATCTCGAGGCCACGTGGACACATAGCGATGACCGCTAAACCGCACCGCTCGTTCCCAGCCGAGGCGATTCTCCCCGCTGAAGCGGTCGAATGGCCTCTTCGTCCGAGTACTGTGCGTTAGCGAGTGCCCGTCTATATATATATGATCGCGGTGATGTGGTACTTTCAGGAGGGGAAAGTTCAAACTATTGATGTCCCCGATTAAAATTTTATCTCTGTCGCCTTTCTTCGTTTTCACTTAATGCATTTTTTTTTTGCTTCCAATTCGGGTGAGTCAATGTGCCCGTGATATGTGTCACTTTCAGAACAACAATCTTCCAAAGATCGCGGGCTCCAACAGAAATTCTCATAACATGTGGTATCCGCAGATACCACGCCATGCAAGCGTTGTAAATTTTGATTTGGGTACTGCAGCGCAGAATTTTTTTGGCTCCTTTTTTTTACAACTGGCGTGAAGACGAGCGCATTCATCCAGGTCGTTTACATTAAGTTTCATTTCTTTTAATAAATAAAACTGGCATAATTCAACATCATGGCTGCCTTTGCCTGATCTAGCAGTTACTAACAAAGCGTTCGGATCTTTATAATATGGAGATTTCGTTTTGTTTCTTTTTTTCTTTCTTTATTTATTGCTCCTCGAGATAGACTTAAGCTGCTCTGCGCCCAATTATGCTTTCGTCGTGGGCTCAATCTTAGGGGAAAAGGTTTATCGCCAAAGGGATTTGAAAAACAGCCCCTAGTTCTCGCCTTTGTGGGCCATCTTGAGTTTCCACCTTCTTCGTCTTCGTCCCCTGTGCTTTCCTTCTATGTGTAGTAGCAAGCGAGACTGGTTACTCCAGAGGACCTCCCCTCCCTTCCCCACATTAAAGCTCATTCTCTTTGTCAATTGCGGCTGATAATCAAACGTTTAAAGTAAAAATATGAAGTAAACAACACGTTAAGTTTTAAAAATGAACCTCGTCAAAAGCCGTATTTCCCGCCGTAGGTGCCTCAGTGAATGTCACTCTGTCACTTCAAGTACTAGCGTGAAACCCTCGCTTCAGGGCGAGTGCCCCCTCCTTCTCACGAAATCGGGTTAATTTTTTTTTGCTTTCAAGCATAAATAGTTGAAAAAAAAAACAATCAAGATTGTTGCAGAAGCGTTTGAAGGTACGGCGTTAGAGAGTTTTTGAGAACGGTAATCCAACGCTGGGCAGCCCTAAGGTCGTCCAAAAGCGGGCGTCCAAACGATACGTACACGTGCACCAGGAGCATTTAGTGCATAGGTTTTTTGCAAGCAGCGACGCCAGACTTCTATTCATTCACTGCAGCGGCAATATTGCCAGGTAGAGAAATACAAAAAATGTAAACAAACCCGCGAGAACGTTTTTGTCTGAATTATCTGTGTATTTTTCTGTAGAACTAAATTGCATATAATAACTGAAACAAACGCAACAGACAAGCAATGCTTTTGATCTTTTTATAGATTGTTTTTAACATGCCATTTCGACCGGAACGAGCAATGGTAACTCTCGAAAATGTATTTTCCGTTTTGTTTGCGCTCACATGAATAAAAAATACCAAATAAATAAAAAACAAAATGTTAACGGAACGTCAGTTCTTTATGACCCATTTTTTAACCAGAATTTTTAGCTTGTTTGAAGCCGCCGCGGTGGCTCAGTGCTTATGGTGCTCGGCTGCTGACCCGAAAAGCGCGGGTTCGATCCCGGCTGCGGCGGTCGATTTTTCGATAGAGGCGAAATTCTAGAGGCGTCTGCTGTACGATGTCAGTGCACGTTAAAGAACAGGTGGTCGAAATTTCCGGAGCCCTTCACTACGGCGTCCCTCATAGCCTGAGTCGCTTTGGGACGTTAAACCCCCATAAACCATAACTTGTTTGAACCTTTCCCGCTTTATGACGTCTAGTCTACAGCAGGCAAACGACGCGTACCCACTAAGATTAGCAGCTGTGCAAATGCAGAAGCACGATGACACTGTGGCGTGTTTGATCGCTAAAATGCGGTGGTGTGGGCACCTTCAGACATAACAAAAGCTTCGAGCATCTTGCTTCTCCTGTAAACGTGAGACACGAATTAGCAGCAACGACTAAACGGTGCTCAAGACAGTGCCGCCAACGCTAAACGAAGGTGCACGGTGTCATATGCGCGTGCGAATTTTGACGCCCCGAGAATTCTGGGACCTTCGGGCCTCGGGGAAAAAAATTCCTTTTTGAAAATTGGTTTTTTAGGAAAGGAAATGGCGCAGTAATTGTCACACATATATCGTTGGACACCCGAACCACACCGCAAGGGAAGGGATAAAGGGGCGACTAAGAGAAGAAAGGAAGGAAGAAGTGCCGTAGTGGAGAGCTCCGGAATAATTTCGACCACCTGGGGATTTTAAACGTGCACTGACATATCGCACAGCACACAGCCGCCTTTTCCGTTTCGCCTCCATCGAATCGTGGCCGCCGCGGTCGAGTTCGAACTCGGGTACTCCGGTTCAGTAGCCGAGCGTCCTAACCGCTGAGCGACCGCGGCGGGTCTCTCTATTCTAAATCTTTTCATTATTTCGAATCATTCATTGCATTGCCGGAGCGATTAAGCTTCTTTGCATGGACAGGCACTTTAGTATTCGTTTTTTTCTCTACTTCTATTCTGTCGTCATGCCCTCTCCAGCGTTTTCTGTACTTCCTCTGTTCTCATCCTCCTGTACTCCTGACGGAGCCCACGCAACCCTCCATTGGCTTAAATGCATCCACAAGTAATTTCCAGCCCAGCTAATAATAATAATAATTGGTTTTTGATGGAAAGGAAATGGCGCAGTATCTGTCTCATATATCGTTGGACACCTGAACCGCGCCGTAAGGGAAGGGATAAAGGAGGGAGCTCGCAAAATGCTAACTCGCACATGCGCACGTGACCGGCATTGCAACGGCCTTTTCGATGCCCATTTCCTATTTCATTCCACTGAGCGAAGGAGAGAAAAAGGTCCCAATAACTCTTCTGCAACACTTTGCTCATCAATTCCTTAATCCGTGCGTGACTCGCATTTTGTGCATTGCTGTTAGGCACTCCCGGTATTTTTCTTCTGAAAGGAAAAGAAAGATTATGTGTGGGCGTTCAGACGCCGACGTTTTATGTATGTTTGTCGAAGTTTTCAAAGGCAATGACGAGTTCCCATTACTTCCAGTGAGCGATGTAAGAGAGCAGAAGCTGCCTTTCAAGGTTTTTTTCTTATATTTTCTCGCAATCGACAGCGGAAGGAATGAAAGGCGCGGGGAAGGATTCGCAGCAACGCAACGTCTTCTTAACAAAAGCAACGCAGTTTTCTGGAAGTCAGAGTTTGCGTCAGCTATTGTGAAATCATTTAGTCAAGGCACTTTGCATGTAAATTCAGGTACGAATTCTCTTTTGTGGTGGTGTTTCTGTGACTGGTACCCGACTCGAATACACAGGATAAGAATCAAGAACCACTTGTGCCAGCACAAAAAAAAATATGAATACAGTTCTTCGGCATTTGTATTGCGTATTCTAGGTTGTACAACACGGCACAGTTTCAGTGAACCGAACTGAGGCGGAGGAGTCTGCGAAAAGGTGACGCCGACGGCGTTGCACCTTTGCATAGTTAGTGAATTCCAGACATCAGTTTGACAGACATTCGATATTTTCAAGTTTCGAGCACTGGGTATTCGAGTAAAAGGATAAAAACGGCACGCATGCTTTTTAAATCATAACCCTGGGATATATAATTTAACTCAGTTGATGTACAGAGGAAATGTTTCACGCCTTGTAACACATCCGTAATTTCTTTACTGCACCGTTTATATGAATAACTTGGACCTCTTCTCTGCGCAGTGAAGTTCCGGCATATTCTGTCCTCATTTCATTGTGCTCGAACGATTTATGGAGAAAGGTGTTTTATTGTGTGACCGAGGAATCGAGGCAGCTTTAACCAAATGAATAGTAACGTGTCAGTTTTAGTATGATGTAAATTGCTAGCTGATTCACCAGCGTGGCACAATAGAATGCGGCAACAAACGAGATACTAAATTCAGATGAAGTCATAGAGGAAACTCAAGATCTTTTACGACATATTATGCGCTAATTTGCGGTGCCCCAAATTACAGCTCATTGTTACCTGAATGCTAGCTAGAAACTTTGTAAATTTTTATTGAATACCTTTCGCGTCGGGGCTGTATATTTTTTCAATAAATAAATAGCACTCGTCTTGCCAACCAAAAGCAGAAAAAATTGCCAAGCTTTCCTGATATTTGTTCCGCGCGGAACTGCATTGGGTTGATGCCGCTTGAAACGATCGAGATGCACACTGTTAATCGGACGAACAAAGATAACAAGATGATGTCACGCCAATCACAATCGATCTTGTACCCATTACAGAAAATAAGTAAGCGATTGCAATTACAATAATATCATCTGCAATGTAACTGATTTCACCGGTCAATTACAGCAGCAGTAAAGCAACTGAATAATTGCAGGACAGTAATCGATTAATATTACGATTACTCGCTACATAGCTGCAACCGCTAAAGTCAAAGGAAGGCACAAATAAATAACGGAAGAAGCCTAAGCTCACTAATCATGGCACTCCGTGAAATGTGTTTTCTCAGCCCTTTCCGGCGTTGTTTTTTCTTTTTTGCGAACTTCAGATACTTTATAAAGCCAGTGAAAAATTCATGTTTCCAAGGATCAGGGACCCCCCCCCCCCCCATATTTTACAGTGCTACTTTCAAACAAGACAACTACTTACAGGTTCTCAAGCTGCGGAGAACCTCAAAAGCCGTTCGGCACGCCATCACGACCCGCCGCGGTGGCTCAGTGGTCAGGGCGCTCGGCTACTGATGCGGAGTTCCCGGGTTCGAACCCGACCGCGGCGGCCGCGTTTCGATGGAGGCGAAACGCCAAGGCGCCCGTGTGCTGTATGATGTCAGTGCACGTTAAAGATCCCCAGGTGGTCGAAATTATTCGGAGCTCTCCACTACGGCACCTCTCTCTTCCTTTCTTCTTTCACTCCCTCCTTTATCCCTTCATTCGCGGAGCGGTTCACGTGTCCGCCGATATATGAGACAGATATTGCGCCATTTTCTTTCCCCAGAAAAACAATTTTTAATTTACGCCATCCCGGTTTTGGCAGATTGCTATATAGCAGCAGAAAAAAAAGGTCGCCTAACGCCTTGAAGGCAAGATCAGTATTAAATCTTGCTCACCAGCAGATTTTTCTGCGATGGTTTTCATTATTGCGTGAAGAATAACTTGCCTGGTGCAAGAAATCACCGGTACATAATAAAAAAAATTGTATTGGGCTCGTTCCCAAACTTGCTCGTTTAAGCACACATTGGCACCAAGAATCAAATCGCCACTTGTGCGGTAGGCCTGTGCACGGAACGTATGAGAGTATCCGAAAGGTTTTTAAATGCGCAAAAGCAACAGGAACACAAAATTTAAGAAAAAACACTCGGAGGACACTACAGCTTAGCCTTTAAGAGTATAAGCCGACAGTGTTATCAGCTCGCCGCCGGCTATCGGCAGCCGCTCTAGGCAGCCGCGCTCGGAGGGGCGAGGGGCTGAGTGCCTGTATGCACCTAAGTGCGCAATGCGTGTATCTCTTCGACCTGGCCACCTCAGGAGCACCTTGATAACGAACGTTTTCGATCAGTTTACCTTGTGAGAGGGCAAGAAAGGGCGATGGCAAGAAGACGAATTCGCTACGATGGGCTCTTGTTCCAACATTTATTTTAATAGAAACCGACAGGATATATACTTAGCCGTCCATTACGTGACTATAGCGTGACAAAACACGTCAAGTACAAAGGCAACTAGTGAAATATCGCGCTTATATTCATCCCAACATTTTACAACGCCAGCTGAGCATCAACTCGCCATATCAGCCAACCTTGATATGAATCAGGCGTAAATAATTCACTGCTAAAAAAAGTGCGCTTTTTTGTGGTGACCTACGTGGCAGTCACTCACAGGTCTCAGCACAGCAATAAAATAAAATTAGCACCTTTCGGGTTTTGCAAGTCACCTCTGCTCTTCAGGAGGACTGAGCGATTAAACGAGGGGTTTCTTGGATGAAGTAATCCGCTCCTGGCGCGTATCATAACGCAGTTTTGATGTCTTCGTGTAGAGTAAATTTTCTTTTTAGCGCTGACTTGTACAATGAGAATTCCACGTGGCTAGGTATTTGCTGTGAAATTTTTACTTGCACCGAGAACAAATTCATATTTTTTACCTCAGCGACCTGAGTATGACCTAGTCCAAACGGAGTACTACAGTGCTCAGCCTCAGTTTTGTAGAGGTTAGAGCATTTCATTATTCTTGCTTTCATTGAAAGCATCGCTTCTGCATCGTGTAGTTCCAAAAGAACCCTCCGCGAATCGCAGAGAGTTACCGACCCAACAGGATATCGTGATGAATGCATGTATGTTGTGCTCAGCTTCGTCCTTGTAGTCTGAGTTTGAAAGTCCGCCTGTGAGACTGAACGATGGTTCGAAAAAAAAATGCACGGCTGTGGCGCAGCCCTGCCTGCAGCTAACATAACCTTCCGTACAGAGTTGTGCACAAATGTCCGTTCCCTAACACTAAAGCAATGCAAAGGCTCCCACCATAGCGCTAAGATGCTTCAAAAGGACCTCTTCTCGTTATTTTTTCTGCTATCATAGTCGAAAGATAACGGAATTATCGTCCGTACAATTCGCTATAAACGCTGCTTGTATATTTTTCTCCTCACTAAATTTTTTGTTCTTCGTTGTTTTCAGACATAATTCGTTTATTAATTACAGTTCGTCGCAACTCTGGCTTAGGTAGATTTATAATTACAGCAACCACCTTCTCAGTCACGAATCGGGTGCATTACAGAATAAGGCCTGTCAATCGAAATTTGTGCAACATGAGCCTGCTCGGGATGAAGTGCCTTTTTGCTGTTTCACGCTACAGGATCGTCCGGTGTACCCGGTCTGTTGGTTCTGCGCGTCCTCGACCTCGATTCCAGCACACCCATTTTAAAAACACGGCGCGATAAAAAGCAGAAACGTGTAGTCAGCGCCGTTTGTTTTTTTTCAGTTCCCGCCAACTAAATTTTTATCGTTTGTTTTTCTTTTCGTGTATATCGAAGGGGACCGCTATTGATCGTGTAAGTGGTATGTCATGTACATAGTGGCACGTGTGCCACGTTTTACGCAACATCTAAAACTCAGCAGCTACATTGACGTATATGCACGCCTGTTCGCTTTATGTGTAGTTGCGCACACAGTAGTGAACGGTGCAATGATGGTTCAGCCTGAATGTGATAAGCATTTCTTTACTCCGTGTGTTCCGTCTACAACGTGCCTGTACTTTTTATCGCCATAAACAAATGCGTAACTGTGGGAATTAAATTTGAATTCATTTATCTGTAATTCTAGACAGTAAGAGCTCAGGTTATCGATGTTATTCAGGTTAGTAGAAAAATGGTGCGATAGAAGAAGAGAGGAAGAAAAAAGAATAGTCCAGAAGGTTACATGTGCTTCCATGGGAGCTCTAGTGAGAAAAACAGCATGAAAAGAGTAAGGAGGTGCCGTACCGCCTTAGTCTGCAAGGCTTTTACATTCATTACGGAGTGCAGCGGATTTCAGTCTACAATAATATCAAAGTAATAAATTCAACACATTATCGCCGGGCAGCAGAATTTTTCGGCTAGTTATGTAGGCCACGTCGTTGCCAAAAAACAAAGCAAACAGCTTTGCCTCTCAGCCATATAACAAAGCTATACGGCACTCCTAAGGACCAAAAAGTATAGAAATTTGATGAAAACGGTTTTCCTTACCTTACACTGATTTAGAGCTTCACGGGTGCCATAAGTAGTCTGCCGCACAGCTATGAAACAAACTCCATTGCTTGTTTACTTTTACAAAGGCAGCACGTTTACGAAGGGAGAGTAGATTTCTGGGGCGGCAGCAGCGCAGAATAGAATGAGGCAATGAAAGTCGGTAGCAAGTAATTTAGAGGCCGTCCCTACGGTATAGGGTTGAAACCTGTGTTGCAGTTACGCGCGTTGTCGCTTCTTTGCCCCGATCAATCCAGGGTCCATATTCTCATGAGGGCCGGCACCTGCGATGGAACAATATATGGCTCGTGTGGGCGCGCCTGTACGGTGAAAGTCATTTGGTGCATTGCGAAATAAGCCAGCAGACACTGCCTGCCATTTATGAGGTATTGAGCGGGGCATGTTTTCTCGGTGTTTTTTTTTTGCGAGTGACAAAAGAAGACTTGGCAATTCATGGTTATCAGAGAGGCTCAATAAAAGATTTAGGTTTGTGCCTTCTCCTCTTACAAAGTCGTGCGTCGCAAGCCGTCCGTTAATTACACTTCTGTCGCTCACGTCTGAAGTTGTACTCTGGAATGAGAAATTATGGCGGCTAGCTTCCTAAAGCGTCTGGCATTTCTTTATTAGCATGGCATCTATTATAACCGTTATATCTTTTTTATTTTTGTTTTTCAGAGAATCTTCAAAGTCTTGCTGGGAGGGCATTATGTTGGAGGCAGTGAAGAGTGGAAGAGTAGGTCAAAAATAAAATACGTAGAAGTATAAAGAAAAGCAAGGAAAAATTTGCTGGGGCAAAGTAAAGTGGAACCTGCCAGGTTAATATTGTGCTAAGAAAAGACAGGGTGCATCTAAATGAAAAAAAGCACTAAAAGAAACATTTCAAGGGCCAAACAAAATGACCAGAATAAAATCCAAGTGTTGAAGAAAAGAAAAAAAATATCCATGTGCTAAGGAAAAGACACTGTGCGAAAAAATAGCTAGTGGCAGTGCGAAAAGTACTGAATAAACAAACGGCATAAGATTAACAAAATCTAGGAAAGGCAAAGCTGCATAAATAAATATACATAGGACGTAAAAAATTAGCTCAGAGGGCAGTTCCCGAGTGTATGAAGGCTTAGGGGGTTTCTTGCTCTCTCTTCCGTCCCAAGCAGAACAGGTAATTAGCATAATACTAGAAATGGCTGGTTTCACTCCGGTCCTGCGTAAGACTGGCCTTTGCCGATACATTTTCAATATTGGGTCCATTACCTGTATTACTAGGGGTGCTGTGTGTGGGATAACCAGACGTTAATATTCTTGCAACATAATAAATGACACCGCTTTGGCATAATAGCAGGGGGCCGTACATTTCACTGCTGAAGGCACTACGTAAAAATGTTACTACATGCCAAGATCATTGAACAACTTTGCTTGACGGAAAATGAAGTGACAGTTCTACAAACAACAGAAATTTAATTCAGCGTTATCCTATAAAATAGCAAAGACCCATCTGAGCCTCAGCTACAAGCTTGACTTAGTTTTTAAGCGTGAGGAATGTGTACCATGGAAAGGATGTGTCAGTTTTCTGGGCCCGCCGTTACTTGATCTCACTTAAGGTCCTACATTAACACGAGCTTCTTGACAACACGTCGGCTTGAGCTGAGCTGCGAGGCGGCGCTGCTGGCCGGCTCTACCTTTCAGTTATATCTCTAGTGCGACAGTTACTACATAATCATTGCTTTTAAAAACCTCACGGGCCGCACGGCCACGATAGGCATCGGAGAGACCTGGTCCGACGTGAAAGATATACCACACAAAGGCACACCTCAGGGAGTATTATTTGTCCCCTGCTTTTCAACATTGCCATGCTCAGGCCATCGCGTTCACTACAAGCACTTCCAAATGTCGGCTTTACCATATACGTGGATGATATAACTATATGGGTCACAAAGGGTTCCCTGGGCCAAAAAGAAACCACCCTACAATCAGCAGCCCAGATCGTCGAGGACTTCGCCCCGCGAAGCGGCCTGCACTGCGCCCCAGAGAAATCGGAGGTAATACGAGTACATGGGCCTAGATACGTCTCTCCAGGTCCCATCAACCTCACGATTGAGGGTCAAGCCATCAGGGAAGTTAACCTGAACTAATACAGAGCAACCTCCGTGTTGCCCACACCATCCAGACTCTCAAGACAACCGCAAGCCAGATAGCTCGCATGATCAGCCTCATTAGCAACCATCGTCAAGAAATGCGAGAAGAAGACACCCTTCGGCTGGTACAAGCACTGGTAATTAGCCGAATCACTTACGGTCTACTCTTTCACACGCTAACAAAGAGAGAGGAGCAGCAAGTTGACACCATAATAAGAGGGGGGGGGGGTATACAAGACGGTTCTTAACCTTCCTGAAGACACCTCGACGGAGCGTCTGACCGCAATGCGAGCTTCAACACCTTTGCGTAATTAACAGAAGCCATCCGTACATCTCAAACGTCAAGACTTCAGACCACCAAAGCTGGACAAGCTATCCTACGCCGAGTAGGCACAGTGGCGGACATCCTCGCACTAGATGCTCAATCCTCTCTAGAAAAACAACACAGGAAATACATCGGCGTGGCCCCGATACCGAAACATGGCTTAAAGACGTTCACACAGGCATTCGACGAGCGCGAGTATCCTACAATGTCGACGCCTAGCCAATTCGACGAACGCGGTGTACGTGGACGCCGCAGCATACCCGGACAACGAAAATTACGCAGTTGCGGCAGCGTACCACCGCTTCTTCGTTCTATTCACTGCTTCTGTAAGAGCCGGAACAGCAGCAGCCGCGAAGACCACCGCCGTGGCCATTGCCATTAGGCATTACGAGTTCCAAGGCCAAAGCGGTCATGTGATCACAGACTCGCAACACGCGCGTCGAAAATTCCTGAGAGGCAGAGTTCCCAAGCACACCAGTCGCCTCATGGGCACTACACCCTCACCAAGCACCACCAAATCACCTGGACCACAGGTCTCGAGGGACTGGAGGGAAATGAGAGGGCACATGCTCTAGCTCACAAAAAAAAAAACGCGTGTCGATGGACTTGCATAACCAGGCCTGGAGTGCGGCCTGATCTCGGTGGCCGGAACCGACAACGCACCCTCTCACCAGAGCAGGATTTGGCCACCCTGTGGTAGTACTTGGCCACAACCTTCTATGATCAACCCGTGGCCCTCAGACCCCAGCGGCTGCGGAGCAACTGGCCACGGCGGCGCTCAGACCTGTGACGCAGCGGAGGGTGCTAAGAATCTCTGGCTCCGGACAGGCCACCATTGGAATCTGAACCTGGCAACTTTTAACGCTAGAACTTTATCTAGTGAGGCTAGCCTAGCAGTGCTGTTCGAGGAACTAGCCGGAATTAAATGGGATGTGATAGGTTTTAGCGAAGTTTGGAGGACATGTGAGGCGTATACAGTACTAAAGGACGGACACATACTGTGCTATCGCGGATTAGAGGATAGACGAGAACTAGGTGTGGGATTCCTCATTAATAAGGATATAGCTGGCAACGTAGAGGAGTTCTATAGTATTAACGAGAGGGTAGCAGCTATAGTAATTAGGCTGAATAGGAGGTACAAGCTGAAAGTGGTGCAGGCCTACGCAACAACATATAGCCATGATGACCAGACCGTTAAATGTTTCTATGAGAACGTAGAATCGGCAATGAATAAAGTAAAATCACAGTACACTGTACTGATGGGCGACTTCAATGCGAAGGTGGGCAAGAAGCAGGGTGACGACCAAGCGGTAGGTGACTATGGGATAGGCTCTAGAAATAGCAGGGGAGAGTTATTAGTCGAATTCGTAGATATAAATAATTTACGGATCATGAATACCTTCTGCAGCAAACGAGAAAACAACAAGTGGACCTGGAAGAGCCCCAATGGTGAAACTAAAAATGAAATCGACTTCATATTATGCGCTAAACCTGGCATCATTCAGGATGTGGCCGTCCTCGGAAAGGTGCGTTGTAGCGACCACAGAATGGTAAGGTCTCGAATTATCTTAGACTTGAAGAGGGAACGAAGAAGCTAGTGAAGAGGAAGACTATTAACGAGTTAGCCGTAAGAGAGAAAGCACAGGAGTTTAGGATAGCGCTGCAAAACAGATATTTGGCTTTAACTGAGGATGACGATCCTGATGTTCATACAATGCATGATAATCTTACATCAATAATTACGGAGTGCCCAGGCGCTGCTGACCAGCGATAACCTGGAGGACCAACGGGCCCTCATACAACAGGCCCGAAGGGCAGCTCAAGCCAGCGGAGCCCTTGAATGAGAGCCCCACCCATAAGCTCGCTCAACTCCCCATCACTTTTATAAAGTTTTTCCTCCTTCTTTAAAAACCTAAATCAGGTTCCTCATCTCTTTTGTAGATCCCACCTTCGTTGACATTGTAAGCGAAGCACATGTAGCCTGAAGTTCAGAAATCTCCATCTGCTTATAGAGGCGCCACGTCCCTGAGTTTCCATTATATATTTGTCCGTGTAGGTAGTAATTAAATGAAGGTTTTTTTTAATAACCTATGCAACAAGAATCCAAAATAAGATAAAGCGTACGCCAGGTTACCCACCACGCACAGTACACAAAGGAACTGAATGATGGCAAATATTTTTTTCGTGAAATATCCACCGTCCTGGCGCATCTGGATGGAAAAAGCATAATCTAAGAAATTTAAAATCTACCACCGTAGACTTCGCAAAGAAAGTGGGCTTCGCAGCAGCCACGAAGTCTGCTTCCTTCATGCATGACGCATTGTAAGTATAAAAACAAGAGCTTTTCAGGCTGAAAGAAATAGAGAAAACAAAACAAAATCAAGCACATTTTACAATGAGCTTCGAAGCTTTATGATGACGACGATGATAGCTTGATTTTATTTAATTCCATTTTAATGGCCACGCAGCGTCATGGTTAACGTGCTTGGTCCATTCATGTTTGGCCCTAGAGTTTTAAGAGCGTTAGCTCTTACTCATCGCGTTTCGAGATCTCATGGGGTCTGCTGCCACCTTGAGATCACAGTGCCATCTGTGCAGCAACTAGAAAACAGCATATATCGCATGGAGACTTGTAGCGCCATCTACAGCAATGTTGTAGAGACAACCACCTGCCGCGTGCCAATTATGACGTCCCGGTGCAATATGGTGGATATGGGTGGAACAAAGTGAGAATGACCTCAGGAGATAGAATTGCGATATAGTTTCGGTTCCTCGAATCCAAAATGGCGGCCAATAAAATCGGATGTGCCCTCCCATCCCTTTCCTTCCTCACCCCCAAAAAATTGCCTACATCGGGAGGAACACTGTCCCGTTACGGGACCGCTATACGTGTATACATTCGCTGCTGCTGCTGCTGCTGCTGCTGCTGCTGCTGATAGGAAGAAAGAAGAGGAAAGTGCACGGGCCTGCCTATTGGCTCAAGCCGAACCACGCTCGCTGCCCCGTGCTGAAAGTAGGAGAGTTGAAGGATTAGAGAGCAAAGATATGCCCCGGGCCGATCCCGGAGGCAGTGCAATACCGGGCCGACCCGTGTCAGAGTGTTTCAAGCCGAGCACTCGGCCATATTCCGAAAATAAGTTTAATATCTTGGATCCAAGGACGCGCAGCACATATTAAATAGGGTATCAGGTATCAGGATACACTCGTATACATTCGTTCCGCTATATATATGCTCAGACAGCAAGGGGCACCCATCCGGGGACAGTTGTGTACCGAATTTGGTAGGCAAATAAAACCTTATGGTCTGTGGTATAGAAATAAAACCACAATTAAGTAATAAGTAAACATTGTATACATGCAATTACTAATTGAAGCGTTACCATATCGCGCCGCGAGTCGAATTATAGGACAACCTCGACCCCCCAAACGAAGCAAGTTTCGTTTGGAACGTATCTTGAGGGGGTGTAACTGGGCAACGGGCGCGTTCTTCTTCCCTTTCTTCGTCTAGTAAACCAAACAGCTAACGCTCGTTACTTCAGCATCTTCCAGACGGTGACGGCCTCTTTTTGTACGGCGACAGGCCCTAGTCAAAGAGGTGCAAAATGACGAACCAATCGGGCCGTGAAGAATCGCGCTCTGGTAACTTGGGCTGCACGCTGTGAACTTCGTTATCCCTGTGACCCAATTGATGATTTGCCCTTTGTACTGCTCCTGTTTTGACTTGCGTTTATCGCAATTGGCCCGTTTGCACAAGTCGCTAGGTGACGTGCAAATCAAAGGATGAAGGGAGAGAAGGGGGGAATGGCTTTCAACCACGTAAACCACCAGGAAGAGCGCATGATGCCCCGCGCACTTTTATCCAGTGGCACGATTAAGTTATGTCCTTTTCGAGTATGGTTAAGCGTGGCAGTGGCTATGATTTTATCATGTATTGCAAGTTAATCATAGAAATAGTTATGTGCCGCTGTTACCAACGTCTACGGAGGACACTGATGCGATCCTTTTATTGGGCGTTATCACAGCGCTCTGCTGTCAAAAGTACTATCTCTGCGTCGACTGCACACACAACAGTGACAAAGAGAATATAAAAGAAGGATAGTAAAATGAAAGTGTATTTGCGTCCTGCACACTAATACATGGCCGAAGCACGTTGATGATAGTAGTACAATTTCATGGGAAAAAAGCCACAACACTGCAGGATTGATCGATGTCTACTGATGTGAGGCGTAATGTTTAAGTGTGAACAGTGTTGCTGACATTGCGCATGCTCTGCTGCCTCAGAGTTTCATTAAAACGCATATCTTTGCGTAGATAATGTTTTTGAGAATAGTTTTTTGAGATAGTAAACACAGCGACGTAATCTTAGCAAAGGGTAATACTTTTAATTTAACAATTCGTGACTGCAGGTCAGTGCTTGTTTACCTTTTGCGAATAAGCAGATTGGTTCACAGTCCCGGCAGAGTTATTGAGGGAATGGCACTGGTAGTTGTTCCAGATAAAATTCTACTGGAAATCATTAGACCTCGTACAAGCTTTACGAGCCTGGTACACTGCCTTGCTTCTCTGTTGGGACACCCACAAGATTTCCTTTTACCTTCTCGTTACCTTCTCGATAACTGCGCAACAAATTCGTGCATCTCTACTGCCTCAGAATTCATGGCGGAAGTGGCTTTACATTTTGAAATTGCCCTTCGTGCCACGGAAGAATTCTCCGCGTCTCGGTATTGCTCGTGCCAACATACGCCGATGTTGAAGGATTGGAACCCGACGTGATTTAAGTCAGAGCGAAGTATTGCACACCACTGTGGCTACCACGCTGAAAGTCGAAAACTGCCGATTTCATCTGCTGACCGACAATCATTGCATGTAACCTGTTATTCGTTAATAAATCGCAGCAGCAAATGACGCTTATCAAAATATCTATTCTTCCCTGGCTATCTTTGGAAACCTCAAATTATTAATAACAATGAATAGTTGACTGAAGAGAAACACTGGTGTGGAAGTTTACTCTTTGCGCCTGAAATTTTAAAAAGTGTCCCTCGTTAACTCCTTGGCAGCTTTCGCCGAAAATAGTTGCTTGAAACTTTCCATGCGTTTACTTCGATCTTATGGATTCAGCCATTGCGCCGCATCTCAACATATTTCTGGGAGTGGAATGCACAGGTAGTAACATTAAGACGCAAGGTTTCTAGGCGTGTGGCGCACGGCGGATAAGGAGTAGAGCTCAGGGTGAGGAGGCCCCGCTCGATGAGTACCGACATGAGCTAGGTCATCAGCTCTGATGTTTGCATTGAGGCCCTCATGGCCGGAGACCCAGGAAATCACATGGTCTGTTTGGAGAGTATGCCACAGGATGCAGAAAACTTAGCGTGGAAAGTCACCTCTTGTGTAAGCTTGGCAGTCGGTCTGTGAGTCGCTGAAGGTGTGTTTGCGCCGTGAATGGGCATCAGTCAATTTAACAGCGAGGGAGAACAGTAACTTGGAGGGTGTTAAGGCGTTAACGTGCCATGGATGGCTCAACGCCAGCGCCATGCGGTGGCAGTCCTGCGCCATGGGGTGGCATCGCCAGTCCTGTCCACTTCTTCGTTTGGCCTTGTCTTTTCGCGCTGCATTCTTTAACCATGAGGAAAGGATTCAATTACTCTCCGCTGCCTGCTTGAAAATTTGGTCGCATTAGCCCAGCAAATGGGCTCTCACTGATTGTTATTAGCTACATATACACACACAGTAAATATACTTTGATTAATGGGATGTCGATACACGTTAGTCCGCCTTTAGCCTGCGTATTCGCTTGCGAATAGGCCAAGGAACGCTTCGATTTACTCAAAAAAACATGCTTTGCATATTCAAATATTTAGACACTTGCTATGGCATTTCAGTTTATCGACAATTGGTATAGCTTTCGGCTAGAGGAAAGCGTTCTGGTTTTATTACACTTCATCTTTTTCAATTATGTGAGGTCTATACCAATGTTTCGGGGCACAAGTAGCGTCAAGCGTCAATATGCTTAATGCACCACAAATTTAAAGACACTGTTTGTCAGCATTTCTGCTCTAACTGAAGCAGCTACATCAGTCGTAAAGGAAGGGTGACATCGTCCCGGGGACCCAGCTTTCTTTCAGTGTCTTCTGAAAAGGGAATTGCGTGACCTTGTCTCTCCTTAGTCATTGTCTTCCCGATGAATTTTAGATTACCGGGTGTGTCCGAACCGTCCTCTTTCCCGTCATAGCCGATTTGAGCAGGTCGTCCTGGCTTGTGTGTGACCCGAGCCGCGCGTTTCATTTGATCAAGACATTTGGCTTGGTTCGTGTTCGAAGTAGGACTGGCCTGAACGTAACCAGAGTCTCTGGGCGGAGAGCCAATCGCTGATAAAGGCAGAGATGTCATTGAAAAGGTATGGGCTTGGGTGTTTTTTCTCGCCTGTTTACACGCGAGACACTTTAAGGATTTGGTTTGCTTTATATGGGTTTAACGTCCCAAAGCGACTGAGACTATGAGGGATCCTGTAGTGAAGTGCTCCGAAAATTTCGACCACCTAGGGTTCTTTGACGTGCATTGACATCGCAAAGCACACGGGCCTCTAAAATTTCGCCGTCATCGAAATTCGACCGCAGCAGCCAGGATCGAACCCGCGTCTTTCGGGCCAGCACCCGAGCGCCATAACCACTCAGACACCGCGGCGGCTGGCTCTTTAATGGCCTCGTTGTCTCTTTTGTTTAGGTTCTACCCTTGGCACAATTTAAAAAAAAAAAGGCTGATACCGTTTTCTGAGGTCGAGCGCCACCATTTTCGCTGTTCGTCTAGGGCAGCGTTTTCCTTAATAATTGCCTGTTACTGGTTACCAGTAGTATACGAGTTTATTTCTGGTAAAGACATGCACCGATAGTTTAAAGCAGCGCATGAAATAGACAACGCAAACTTTGTTTGAATAGGAAAAGAGCGTATTTTTCTAAACAAGCAAAGACGGTAGAGACCGGATAACACGACAAGAGTCTGTAACCACGAGTTCTTGTCTGTAGGTTCGGTCTTGCGCAGACCATATTCAGCTTCTATCTCTTTCTTTATGCTCGGTACGCTCTTGTATGTGGCACACGTCTTCATTTTTTTTCTATGCTAGTTCCATGCAATCATGTGTCGCTTCCTGTGCTAAAACCGCAATCTCCTCGCTACACCACCAATAGTGTTCGTAACATACCCAGCAATTCTGAAAAAAAAAAAAAGCATTTTATAGCGGGAAACCGATTATGAACGCAATTTATTGATATAATGTAAGATCTCACTATAACAATCAATATATTCTCAAATCACCCAACGCAGTTTTGTAATTTTTTTTTCTATTCACGTTTTTGCTATCGTCAAAAGCGTTCCCAATTGGTATTTTTATGGCAGTATTAACTGTTCGATGCGATCGATAGAAACACTTTAAAAGAAGGATTTTGCTACATATCAGAATGATGGACGATTACCTTCAATGTCTCCTTAAAAGTGTCTTACAAGTTTCTAATTTTCAAAATGTTTGCCCGAGAAAGCTAGACTTGTGCACGAAGTTTCCATGAATCAAGGTGCGGCCTCGGATGCCCTATTGTTGTTGTTGTTGTTGTTGTTGTTGTTGTTGTTGTTGTTGTTGTTGTTGTTGTTGTTGTTGTTGTTGTTGTTGTTAGCCTATCAAAAAGTGGCACATACCCACACTGGGGGATCGGCCAAGAATCGGGTGACTATTCACTTGAACGCAGTTAATGAAAAGGAAATGCACGTGGGAGCGCAACACCGGTGAATTCTTCGTGATGCCCTATTTTGCGAAGGCTAAATTATCGCTTCGTCCTCTTTTTTTTCTCACGACTTGTGGACAAGATCTCTATTACAACCGACAGACAGCCAATGACACCACTTGTTAGGTGTCAGCCTTGACGTTAGCGAAGGTGCCGACCAATGGGGTTGAAGGAAACAAAGACGAGCATCATAGTGCAGCACAATCTAGAGTCTCAAATGTTGCCAAAAATGAAGTGAATGAAACTTGTAGTAT
The DNA here is from genome assembly GCF_052857255.1 of Amblyomma americanum. Taxonomy (NCBI): domain Eukaryota; kingdom Metazoa; phylum Arthropoda; class Arachnida; order Ixodida; family Ixodidae; genus Amblyomma; species Amblyomma americanum. Next base: position 154,299,901 of record NC_135499.1, on the reverse strand, counting down.
GGGAAACTCCAATGAGGGGGGAAAAGTATTATGCTCTGATCGCTTAGTTTATTATTTGAAGGATTGTGTGACCCCTGGCAACAGCACAATAAATCTTCGTGTATCTATGTCTTGGCGTCCAATCAGTTACTGCGTATAGTAAAAAAAGTTTTTCGACTCAATGCCAACAACCGTTGTGGTGTTTCACTTGCGCTCATCACTTGCGCTAAGAGGGCGCGATGTTTGTGAGGAGCGGACATGGTTTGGCGAGTTCATCAGGCGCGGGTTTCCGTCCTAACTGCATTGCTCACTGTAGCTAAGGCTATGTACACAGGTGTCTCACTCTCATAAATTAAGCAACGTACTTAAATAAGCCGTCTTCCTACGTGGCTGCTCTTTAACAAGGAATCCGGAATTGGACGCAACAAGACGGTACGTGGTCTGCACTGCAATTGGGCAAACAAGAATCTGGCTCCTTGCGGCAATGAGTCTCTCGTTGAACATAGGGACCCTATTATCGGTCTCCTCTGGGCTTGATACATTTGGAACATCCGTTTTCATATAATCAAGATTTCCTTAAGCCCTGAGTCAATAATTATGGCTAAAATAAAAAAAATGATGCTCAAACCGGTAAGAGTCAGGGAAAAAAAATTACACAAAGTCTTGTTTTTTGGGCATAAAGTATCCATCTCAAGTATGGATGTTCTCCCAGCATATTCAAGATGTCTACATTCCTGCTCACCAGACCTAGCTAGTTAACCATGCTTTATGCGTTTCGTGCCCAAATAACCACTCATCATTGAACAAACTTATTAATAACATAAAGCAATGTGCTAAACCATGATATGTGCTCGCTCATTTTCTCTCTGCTTGCTAAGTGCATTTAACAAGCAATGCTGTAATGGCGGCTAGTTGGATTTTCATCTTCAGGATGGCGCGCTATAGTTCAGCACAAGGACTAGTTAGTTTCGCGCACGTAGCTGTCTTGTCTTGTTTTTTTTTTGTTTTTTTGCAACTAGTCCTTGTGCCAGAGTGTACTGCGCGCGCCTGAATAAGCATTAAACAATCTTACCATCATTCCAGGTAAGTACCAAGTGCCTTATAATTGCTGATTTTCATGAACACGCGTTGTTAGAGATTTGTGGAGCTGAATATCTCAAGACAGCACTTTGTAATTCCAGTGTTCAATTTCTGACTTTTTTTTCCTCTCAGTGGCGGCATATTTTTTGGTTCAAAGCCTTAATCATCATTATCACGATGAATATAACCACAGTTTAACTCATCTGTGTCGGCTAAAGAGCGTTTCCGCCGCTTCTCTCGGTGCCTGTGCTTGCAACACCACCGCACAAATTTCTTTTTTTCTTATGGATCACCGGCGCCGATAATTTCCTCTAAATTTACATGTGTCAGTCTGTGGGTCGTTTTTCTTTCTTTTTTCTTCCCTCGCGTGACCTACACCCTGTCTCCGCTGATAGCCAGTTTAATTTAATTAGGGCGCGTGCCTCGAAAGGGTAATTAAGAGCAGTTGTAGCTAATTTACGCGTCCACGGCTCCACCATTCCCCAATGTTTCGCGGCCTTTAGAGGCTACAAAATTGTTTGAAAATCTACAGCCTTCATGCGTGCAGTTACTTTTTTCCTTGATCACAATCGCCTGATTTTTGTTTTGGTATATTCGGTTGCTTTAAACACTGCGTCTAAACCGACAAAACTGCACGTTTGAGGTGTTGACACCAACCGTTAAGTGCTCGTACTCTGGGCGCAAATCATCAGCTGTCAGCACAGCTCTCAAATGCTATGAGTTACGCGGCCGTGTTTATTTCCTACAAGATAAGCTGGGAAATCTTCACCGTATTCTGTGAATGCATTAAGAGAACCTCGTTTATGTAACCAAGAACGTGCGAGCTGATATTAGTTTGACACCCGCAGTGTGCTTAAGAGATTGTCCTGTAGCATGCGCGTTACGAATTGCCCGAAAAGGACTGACATGAAGCAGAGATGAAAAATATAATGGCTTATTTACAAGAAATGCAGTAGGGTGTTGAGGTAGTTTAAAGCAAGCAGATCGGCGAAAGCATGATTGTCTTATGCTTATGCTTTACTGGGCCGTCGGCACGCCTGACGATGACGTTAAGATTTTATCATATATCATTAGCATTATTAGTATTTTACGATTTCATTATATCAGGGAAATATTTATAGGACGAAGAAGGCGTGCCTTGTACAGCGCGAGAGTGTGTTGCAGTTTAACACGAGTTGCGATCGGCTGCGGTGATAGCATATAGTACTCTCGTGCAGTGGCCAGCGCCACCGCGAGTTCGCAGCCTAGTCTAGGAATATTTATATTACTTATTTACTTTATTTAGGCTCACAAGGTCAATTCAATGTCATGCTTCAGTGGTGGAACGGCTTTTGCAGCTTTGGTCGTGAAGTAGAGCTTTCGCTCTAAAAGAAGTTGATGATGATGATGATGATGATGATGATGAATTTTTATGGCGCAAGGGCATCTATGGCCAAAGAGCGCCATGACACAAGGTATTTTTTTTTCTCAAGGTGGGGTCAAAGACCCATTCTCCAAGCATTTCACTCTAAATAAGCCGAGCACCAGACCAGGGGAAAGCTTGTACCCATTTATACACCGGTGGGTACCCGGCGGCACTGGGGATCGAGCCCCGCACCTTCCGCATGCGAGGCGGATGCTCAAACCACTTGGCCACCGCTGCGGTTTAAACAAGTTGAGGTAACCTTCATAGATTTCTGTTAATGAACAAAATAGTACCGCTTACTGCCTCGCTGGCTGATTATTTAGCTCTGACCTGTCCATGAGCACTCGTTAAAGCTTTAATGCAAAAAAATGGTGTTAATCAGAAACTGATGGACCAAATAAAATAAGCACTAACGCGAACCGCACAGTTATTGAAAAAGCACTTTCGGCCAGAACGCTTTCTCTCTCAGCCTCTCTCTCCAACTCTGCCAAGTTTACGAAGCACTAGACAGGCGATGAGGAGCACACTTCGCTCCCTGAAAACTAGAGGAAAGATTCCCCCGTGAAGACGGAATTAATACCCCTGTCGCACTAGCAAATTTAATGTCATTCGTTTCGAATGACATTCGCACCTAATGCGATTAATCTGCTGCTACACGGAAACGTTTAATGTCATTAGGTTCGAATGACATTCGCTATCGAATGAGTTCACGAAACTCATTCGCATTCGGTGTCTAACTGAATGTGTACTCTGGACACCATACGCGCAGCAGAAACAAGTGACGCGAAAAAATCGTGTGCGCACTGTCAAAGTTAGAAATTGTATTTATATAGTTCTGCTATAAATGTTAATTTTGGCGCGAACTTCTTCACACTTGTAGCTGTCGTGGATAGCTATTGCTCTCGGTCCCAGCAGCAGCCAACGGCAGCAGCCGACCGTGAAGCAGGGCCTTTCCCGCGACCGCCGATCATTTTGGGTTGCGTATTTCTTGCTGATTGGCGTTACATGTTCGTTTAGCTCGGAAGTACTTAAATATGTCACTGGGCACTTCACCTTTCAGAAGTGATTTCCACGCTCCACGCGACGCCGCGCTCCACCGTGTCAGCCATTTTGTTTGTTTACATTTTTCGGATTTGTGGTTGACTTTGTACTTGGCTTGGCTTTTGATGGCTGAAATGCCGCAGAATGGCCAGAAATAATATTTTAAGCGTATAATATTGCACAGAAATGTTCTCACCCCCTCTTAAAACACTACACAACAATTTGTAACATATTTTATGCGCGTTGATGTGTTTCAATTGTACTATTTTTTTTTTCACTGATCGTCACTGCCATCATTTTCGAATGACATTATTTTTTACCGTGTAGCACCGAAAGACACCGAATGACATTCGAGGCATCGAATGATATTCGATTGGAATGACATTAAATTTGCTAGTGTGACAGGGGTATTAGTTGGTTTCGAAACGCTGAACTCAAAATAAATTATCGGTTGGTGCGAGTATTTCTCAACTTTTATATCAACCCAACCAGAAAGACTACCGTCAAAGATGTGCTCGATTGAATCACCAAGTGTTTGGTTCTGGTCATATCGCACATTCCTCTGACAATGAAAACTAGATTATCATCATGCACAAGTGCATCAGTCTAACTGATGTGCCCAAGGAGGGCTTTTTGCGTGCTTGTTGGTGCTTCTCGTTCATGATTAAACTAGCCAATCGAACGGTGCGCACTTTGGGTGCGCTCTGTATGTGTACGTGTTTCCTGTCTCTGTCCCTGTTCTATCGCTCAATTTAATCATGATGTGCCCATGCAACGAAGTGCTTCCTAAACAACTGCAACATACAACCTTTGTCAAAAGTAAGCATCCGAAAAGGTTCCATTCCAGGCCAGTCTGTGTGGTTCGCTATGCATCGCCAGCGTAACAAATCCTTTGAAGGTGACTGCAACTCTCATCCTCACCCCTCCGAAATTTTAGACTTTCTCTTGAAGAATCAACGACTGATTGTTGTTTGTAGTTTCGATGTACCTCTGATAGGGCTCGGTTGTCGTAAAAAAAAAAGGCAGGCTTGATGCAACATCAACTGGAGTGCAAGTGGCGCTGGTGTCGTCGTTTGCGTGTCTTTCCTGTCCGTGTTGGTCGCGCCATCTTCAGAATACTTTCATCATGAACCGACTAGACTGAACAAGAGTTGCTTATATGATTCAAAATTCTTTAACGTCAGGAGAAACCCATGTCTAATTATGTGCAAACGTGCTACAGGCATTCAGTTGCTGATGCCGCACTCCAACTAAATTTTCCTATTTCCAAGACGCGCTTCCGCAGCACAGTGCATAGCATCAAAGCCATCAAGCGAGGACATTTGTGCGATGCAGGTAGCGCTGGCCGTTGAAACCTTGACAGCTGGGAGCATGGCTGGGCTCCAAGAATTAAAACACCAATTTTGTGTTGGAAACCGTCCTCCAGTTTTATAATTCACGTAACCATGGATGTTACAAAAACAAGCATAATTTACGTAAACTACTCTTGAAAAGAGAAGCGTTCTTGCACCCGCGCTTAGCGTGACTGATTAAGGCGTTAGAACGAGTGACGCGATAGCGAGAAACAAGACATGTGGCAGCTTCCCCGCTATGCAACACTTATGCTCTAGTGCACCAGAAGAGAGTGCTCATTAAATTAGAATCGCTTCGCGTTTGTAAAGTTTTGTTCTCGTCGCAGTAGTTTTTTTTTCTAGGGCGTAAACGTTCCTAGTCTTGCTTTGAGACTTTTTCCATGCTTTTCTCATAGTTGCACGACTGAAATAGTAAAGAAAAAATAAATACATCCCAGAGTCTTGAAACGCTGTCCTGAAATGGAAGGCCTTGGGGCACTGTTTTGATCATGCACCACTGCGTCACATCAGGTAAAGCGCAGCGCACGGCTGCTTCATTCACACAAGCGACAAAAGTGGCATTTCACTGACAGTGTATTAATGCTGGCTTATAAAAAGTTTCGCAGCTTATCAAGCTGTTCATCTTCAGAGTACTGCAACATTTCTTTTTGTGTCTTCGAGAAAGAACTTTGTTACTTGAGCGCATTTGTTTTTGTTTTTCTCTGTATTTCTCTTCTTTCTTTTTCTTTTTCATTTCCTTCTGAGAAGTGCTGTTAGTTGGTGGTTTGAACTTCAGCTCTCTGTCTAATGTGTTTGTTATGATTTCTATTGCGAAGGTGCATTAGAACAAACCACAGAAGTACAAGTAGTTGTTATTCCGCTGAGTACTTGTGCGTAGGAATTAAATAAAAACTCTTGCATTGCTTTCTCTGCCAAGCGGTCCTCTTATTTATAACGAAAAAAAAATTAAAATCTATGTAAAATTTCGCAGTGCCTAGGCAGGCATGCAACGCATACTGCGTTTGTAACGTGGCCTCGCACTTCACTCTGGTTATGTACGGCCGCGATCAAAAGTGTGCAGGACACAACGTTTTCTTTTCACACTAGTAGCGCAGCACTTATGACACTTCGCTACCTCTAAATCTCAGCGTGGTGATCGGAACCTTTGTACTCGCCTATTAAGAGCTTTCTGTTCTTTTGGGGAGTAGGGCTTCACTGCAGATGGCTCAGAACTAAGCCAGATGGCCCAAGGACTTTTTGGCAAGGGCTGCTCATAATGAGAATTGGTTTTCCTCTCTCTAGTGAACAAACAATTAGCATTAACTTGTACGTGAACGACTTCACGGCCAAGCTGGTGCGTCAGTATTCATTTGTCGCTAGCCCCAATGTGCAAGGGCGGGCAGCGTTAACCATGGAAATGATTCCTTTCTTCTGTTGTCCTAGAATCCTATTCTTCGCCTCTTTGCTGTTTGCTTAAGGTGCCTCTTCTATCGATTTGTGATGTCTAAAGTACCCTCGAGCGATCATTACTTATACGTACCTCAAATCTCATATCTGCTGTACATGAAAGCGAACTTCAGGGTTTTGCAGTGGTGGGACTCAGGTAGCAACATCCCACCGCTGCCACTAGTTTTTGGGACTCAGGTAGCTTCGTCGGGCCGAAGAGACGAGGAGCATCGGAGGCGTGGTTACGAAGGAAAAGCAAAGAAAACTTATACAGATTATTCACATTATGTACAAGTAAGAGTAACTGAGAATGCTTCTCAGTAAAATGGAGTCTTAAGAGACGGGTGTCTCTCCGCAATCGGGGTCTCCCAGCAAAGGGTCTCTCTCCAGGTACCAAACCAGCAGCTCGTTAAATACCATTCGTATTCCACAGATCCTTGACTGGGGAATACAGTTCAAAGAATGATGTCCGATCAAACGTGCAGATGATGAAACTGATGGTACCGCCCAAGGCAGGGGCGGTGCTGGTACTCTCTCAGCTCGTCGATGAAAAGGGTACAAGACACGGTCACGTTGTTGTCACCACAGCTGCCAGGTGGGCGCGCACGTGGGTCCGGAATGCGGCCACGTGGCACCCTCGTTGCACCGGCATGCGCCCACGTGGTACAGGAATGTCAAGCCGTTTCCCATCAGGGGGATGAAAGACCTGGCACTTCCTCGCCTGTTGTCCGAAACGCGGAAACTCTGTCGAAGGCGCAGCTCTCCGTCAGTTGTCAACCCTAGCGTGACTGATGAGAACAACGCTCCCGTTCGTCGACCCGATGGCATGCTCGACCACGTGGAGATGCCATTGTCGTCTCTGCTTCTGCCACTGCTTCCGCGAGCGCCAGACAGCAGCGTTTCTTCAGAAGTCTCAATCGCCTTCACGATGGTTTTCTGGAAATCCTGGTCGGGGAGTCCGCGTCTTCATTCATTTGGGCTAGAAGGCACGCCAGGCATAACAGAGTTGCCGATATAGTATGCCGAGGCTTTTTACCAACTCTCAACCCCAGCAAAGCACCTGTTATCAACCTGAGAGCGCTGAGATTAATCAGACTTGACAAGGCTCGTTCTTGAGCGCTGCCATAAATCTCGCTCCCCTCTAATTGCGCAGTTACCCCTCGCTACGGCCGCTGCCCCGCAGGCTTCTTACCTTACTGTCAAAGAAAGAACATGGCATGTACGACCCTCCGCATTTCTGAGTCCCTGCAGGCCATTTGCTTCCTTTGATTTAACAGTATACGGCCCTTTTTCGTAGTGTTAGGTTTTCTTCCCACTGTAAGCAGCCACTCCTTAACAGCTAGTGGTTCTGAATGGCGAGCTGTGTATCCATTGCTGCTGCTGCTGCTGCTGCTGCTGCTGCTGTTGTTGTTGTTGTTGTTGTTGTTGTTGTTGTTGTTGTTGTTGTTGTTGTTGTTGTTGTTGTTGTTGTTGTTGTTGTTGTTGTTGTTGTTGTTGTTGTTGTTGTTGTTGTTGTTGTTGTTGTTGTTGTTGTTGTTGTTGTTGTTGTTGTTGTTGTTGTTGTTGTTGTTGTTGTTGTTGTTGTTGTTGTTGTTGTTGTTGTTGTTGTTGTTGTTGTTGTTGTTGTTGTTGTTGTTGTTGTTGTTGTTGTTGTTGTTGTTGTTTGACTCGGTGACGTGAACCAGTCAGCGCTTCAGAGTTTTCCTTCTCTTTCTTCCAGAGCCAGGACGGCGGGAAAGGAAGCATGCAGCCGACGCTGCTCATGACGTACTGGTGCATCATCAGGAGGCAGCAGCTCAGTTGTAGCTGTCAAAAGTTGAATAGAGTACGTCTTGATTTGTCAAGATTTTTTTCGGAGCTCATTCATTTTTCTCGCATTCCAGCATGGGCACAGCTTTTTCATTGCTGAATATATAAAAAATATTGAGTGGAATTTCATTTTTCCTCACTTTGCATTGTCTTTGTTCTTGTCAGCACTCGGCTCACGAAACGCAGTGGTTCCATTCACACTGGCTACATTGGCGACGCGCAGCTCGATATAACTTGTACCTGAATAACTCAATTAAGAGATAAGTTAGATATCGTACTTGGACAAACTCAATTCTTCAAGAAGCATTGAAGCTTCATCTTCACTTGGTTTGCACACTAGCAGGAAAATGGCGCTATTCGGCATTGCATAAAAATCAGGACACGAATTTGGCATATATTGTGTATTTCTGTCATATTCTTAAGTATTTCGTACCCACAAGAACAATGTATGGTTGGCTCGTTATTGAGGTTTAACGTCCAAAGCAACTAAGGCCATGAGAGACGCCGTTGTTGAGGGCTCCGGATAATTTCGACCACTTGGGGTAAATGCACTTAGTTGGACGAGTTGGTAACGATTCCTGAATTTCTTTTTTTTTTGAACTTTCAGGCACTACACGCACACCCACACAAACACGCAGTACTACACACTGCACATAACAATAAAGGACCCACGCTACACAGTATGATCGTTAGCTAAATGCATTAACCAGATTTCTGTGCAGCCAGTGTACTGGCTTGTAGGAGCAGTGTGAAGTAGCGTGGATGAACGTGTAAGCGTGTAGTGCTTGCAAGTTCGTTGGAAAAGAACAATTCAGGAATTTTAGAATGAAATATGTTCCTAAAAAGAACAGAAAAGATTATCCGTGCATGTCATACACGCTTTCAAATTTAATTTTAGAGCACAGGTTAAAGAAGGAGATTTTAAAGGTTTCTTATAAACGAAACAAACGCTGTTGAAATCCGAATGGAATGCGGCGAATTTAAGTGACGCTAATTTTAATATTAACTTTTAGTTTTTTTTCACAAAGAGAAATATATATCTCTGCTTCTGCTTCTGAATAAGAATCCTTCACTGGTAGAGTGCACATCCGACATTTCGAATATATTGTGGATTATGTCGCATTTCAGTCCACTTTACTTTCTAAAAGCGCGTTGGTGCAGTTTATGGAACTGGTGAAAAAAAGCGCCAAACCATTCAAACCATAAGAATGTTCGAAAACGAGACAATTGAAGTATTCACCAACTAGCCCAAAATAAGGTCTTAATGCATTTCATGGAAGTTTATTATTTTTAAGCATCTGGGCACAAAATTCTGACCTTGATTCGATTTTAACTGCTCCCAAAATGCTTATACACGTTTCCTATCGCAAAGAATCAGCTAACTCGCGAACTTCGGGCTTTCTTACCTGGGCATGGTTCATATCTACTTGGACAGTTTGCGCTCATAAATAACACAGCATTTCTGGAAAGGCATTTATGTGTACTGTACCGGACAGAAAAATATCGACCACGCATCAGCAGTAAAACTCTTCTGACGCGTTACAAAGCGAGAACAAATGGAATTTTACAGTTATGCAAGCAAATACCGCTTGTGCACTGGCGCATGTAGGCAGGAAGCCTTTCTATTTCTATCACGCTAACCAAGCGAAGGATTGAAACACCAACGCGGGTTTTTATTACACTGTCCGCCACTTTAGGTGCTGCATCTACCGCGGTCATACATTCGCCATAGGGGAAAGTGAACAAACATACTGCAAATGTTTTCCGGTGAAAACACAAATAGGGTCTAAACGAGGCATTTGGTATTTGGTGACACTGAATGCGTGGTGTTAATGCCACGAAGGAACGGAAGGGTTGAACGAAACAAATCAATACGGTGACAAGAACGCTGTCTGGCTTTAATAAGACTTTCAGAAAGCAGAACCGCAGTTGCGACAACTATGCTGCGGAAAAAGTGCGACTTTCCAGAATCGTCACTCTGTTAAGCCAAAGGAGTGCACTTATGCAATCAAGAATGTGAATAAGGCAGTTTATGCAGACATCATATGAAGAAATAACACATAGAGTGAGCGCCAGTTTTTGCGATTTTGAAGCGTTTTAAACTTCATTCTAGACATTTAGGGCAGGCACTGTCAATAAACACAAAATAAAAGCTTTGGGATGATCCTTATTACGTTTGTGTGAGTGCCTCATTAAAACCAGTGAACACGGTCGGCGTGACGTGTCCTTGAAGGTCCATGCGTGTAAGCACTTTCGGTTGAACGACCTAGATGGGCTCTTTCACACGGTGAGAATGCAAGAAAGTCCTGTTCGTACCCAGCATTGCCGAAGGTTCCTTCATTCTTATGAACACTGCTTTTTTCCGGCCCTGCAACTCACAAACGAGCTGCTGAGAAAGACACGTTCGAAGAAGTATTCCAATAAGGGGAAGGATTGATGACCATTACGGTCGCCGCGTCGGAGAGGCGATGCCAGCGACGCCACCTGGCCGGTATAAGAAATATCTCCCAGTTCCATTCGGGTGCGTGCACGCGCCTGTTCTTCCTTTTGTTACTGCGCATCCGCGACCCAGATTTCTGCGTTTACAGCGGGTACAAGGAGCACGGATGTGTCATTTGTTATAGTGGCGCCTCTCGGGCAGGGGGAACCTTACGTGCCACCGATGCGGGACCCCCTAAAAATGCGGAGACTTTAAAGATGCTCGGAAAAAGCATTAACCCCTCGGCGGGAAAAAGTCTTGGCGCCTAAGAGATGCATTCTTCCTACTTCAGTCCTTCCCGTAAAAGGGAAAGGGATGTGACCTCGCGTCTTTGCGGGTGCATACGTGGCGCTCATAAATACGAACCGAACAAGCTTCCTGATTTCAAAGCCATAATGCCGTTAAGGTTCTTGGATCTTGGTGAATTAAACATAAATCCTCCGCTTAAGCCTGATTAATCGCGCGACCACAGGTTGAAACGCTTTTTTAAACTCTCATCATCGTTCGCCATACTCCAGAAAAGAGAAATTAAAACACCGGTGAGAAGCTGCGTTTTTTTCCTGATCCCTTTCCCGAACTATGGCTATTCTCCCACTGACGTTAGCAGATGATAGGCCTAGCCATCTCAACAGCAGCGGCCGTTAAAATCCGCTTATATCGAAAGTAGTGAAATAATGAAAACCGGGCGTGTGGTGGCATGCAAAAACGATGATTAATCTGATTGGTTTATTGGCGTTATATTCAAGCAGGGAGAAAAGAAATAAATTAACCTGCAGAGTTCAGGAAGCCGTGTGGCCGCCATTGCGCGAATTTCACGCGTCATAAACCACGAGTATCCGCCATCCGTGAAGTTGAAGCGGCCAGTATGACGGTAGGAAATGTGTTTGTTTATTGCAGACAAGCAGAAGGGTGTTCCCACCACCTATGTACCGTATATTTTTCTTCATAAAGAATGAGATTCTGATGTTCTTTTTTCTCTCCCTTTTTTGCTCAGTACGATGAACAAGCACACGCATAAATAAAGTATCAATCAATCAATCAATCAATCAATCAATCAAAGGAAGCTTTATTTCATAATTCAAAAAAAATTGTACAAAATATTTGGACCGATAGCCTACATGGCTAGTGTCCGGTCCAATACAAATCAAGTCATTTAGGCATTTAGGCAACCACATAAATATGTAAAGTGAGAAAAAAATGAAAACAGCGAATTAACACAGCAAAAGCATCCAGTGTCCGATCGCATGCAAAAACAAGGCATTTTGGCAAACGTACAAGGAAGGTATACACCGGCATTTTAAGAAACACAGAAACACAAAAAGGAAATCACATGATTACTTGATTATGCAAGAAATATAATTTAGAGGATAGTTTAAAATTTCTGGCAAGCTTTATTTCCAATGGCAATGTATGAGCAACCTGGAGAGCTCAGGCAATTTAAACGGCTTCTAAGTCAGCTGAGAGAACTTTCAGGGGAAGATTTGTTTTGTTTGCCCCTCCGTATTATTTGGAAAGAAGGACGGTAAGTAGGCGTTTGAGCCAGTTTGATTAAGGGAAATAATACAGCATAGTGGGCAAGCCCCCGCAGGTTCTTGGAAACGAACAGTTGTGATCAGCTTCATCGCTACATCATATTCCACGTAGGCGAGGCAATTTGAATTTGAAATCTTTATTCCTTACAAGAACTTCTCAAGCTCTCGTGCTCACCCATAAAGCTGTCGCGTTGCAGCCTTCCTCACTCTTCACTTGTTTGATTCATCTAAAGTTTTCCTTCCTATGTCTCAATAGCACAAACGGGCGTTCTCATCCGATAAGAGGAGCAAGTGGAACGTAAAATCCTTTCTCCCGTTGTGCAGCTGTTCCTCTTCTCTGAGACGAATACTCGCCTGTCGGAAGATTCCAGCCAAGAATAAAATACGCCGCGTCTTCGGAGACCGTGGGACGACGGATTACGATGCGCACACGTGCAGGAAAAGCGGTATAAACCGAGCACGAGGACAATCAAATATTGCAGCGCATCTCTTCTGGTCCCGTTTTTTAATTACTGCTACGTGCAATCTAAACATTACTGAACGCCTAAAGCGCCGCTAAAGCAATATGAGCGAACTGGTATGAATTCACTGATAGAAGCCCCTGAAAATGGAGTACAAAGAATAGGAAAGACAGCAGCCGTACTTTATTTTTATCTTCCGTGTGTTTCGCATTTTTTCACTGTACGTTTGGAAGCGAACAGAACCGAGCTGTTAGGCGGTTAGTTAATTGACCGGGAAAATGCATCGCAGGAATGCACTGGAGATGGGAAACACATAGGCGTAGAACTGGTTATCCATCCAGAACTGATTAGGAGGCAACTTGCTATTAAAGGCAGTCGTCACTGAAGTACCGTAACTCGCATAAAAACTGTTCTTTGCAGCCACTCGTTGTTGTGTGGTTTGTTAGGTGATGATGCCGTGCGCTTCTGCTCAACACACCGTATCGAACGCTGTGGTAGCCCGCGCAGCCATTTTGCTCAGCTTAGGGAAATGACACGTCATTCATGGTGTACACAGGAAGTCGAAAGTTACGATTATATCTTGTTATTTCATTTATAATCATGTTACTTTCTTAAAGACTCCTCGAAGGGTTATAACACAATGAATGGAATCAGCGAAAAAGATGAAAAATAACAATGCAACGTGTGTTCTGATACATAGGAGGATATTTAAATTTTCAGCTAGCGATTATGGGCAAGTGATCACGATGATACGGTGAGGAAAGCCTTTAAAAACCTTTCCTGCACATGAAAATAAGGTGACTGAAAAAGTGATAGTTTGGACACGTAGACGGAAAACTTGAAGCGAGTGGCTGGTGCGGTGAGATATGCCCGATGCTGGCATGATCTAAGTTGCATGATTAAGTAATGAAGGAGGATTTTTGTTGTTGTCAAAAAGCTTTCCTTTTCTTACTTTAGTGAACGTCGGACACTTGTCGGGGAACGAAGCGGCAATCGCTCAAGAGAAGGAAATAAATAATTCGAGTGAATACTAGTAATCCTAATGTTAGGTTATCAGTAAAGAAGTACCACACTAAATGTTTCGTCTCATTAAGGGCGGAAACCTGAACAGCGTGCGTGGACGGCAGGGTTCAAGGAGAGGTGAAAGAAGGATGAGAGGGAGAGTAATTTTGAATAACAAGATAATTTTGACCACCTTGTGTTTTTTAACGTGTATCGGCATCGTGCAGCAAGAGGGTCTCCTGCAATCCTCCTCCGTCGAAATTCAACCACACAACCTCGCACTCAGAAGCCGAACTTCACATTCCCTCACTCAACGCGGCGAGGAGAGTGAAAGGGGCAAAAAGTAAAGAAGATGCATTGATGATTTCGTGATGCGATCGCTGTACAGTGAGCACGTAACTGTTTTTAAATACTGATAAAGATATAAATACTGTCACGACGCAGACGAGCCAGTAAAAGGAGAAGCAGAGAGTCATCCCAACGCGTCCTTAAGAGTTCTCATAAGGAGCGAACAGACTTAAAGCAAACACCAGAGCAGTGCTCCTGGACTCCACTACGTTTTTGATGTCAGAAGTCGGATATAACAGATCCGTTCCCGGAACCGATATGCGGCCGTCAGCAGAGACCCACCAGTAGCTGACGAACTACTGCCCATAGGAGCTGATGGCGCCCGCAGTCCTGGTCATAGTGACGCACTTGGTCTTCTGACGCGACAGCTTGGCGCCGGTTTCGTTGGCGGTTCTCGCTCGGGACCTGTGAGACAATGTGGCCGCAGAGGTTGGTGCGTTAAGGTGCGATGTCCGCTGCCGTTTTCAGGCAGACCCAGTTCCCGCCGGGCCAGTGACTCCTGCCGCCAACGGCGTCCAAGACCCCTTTCTCGTCGGGTCAGTGACCCCTACTGACAGCAGTGTACCGGTGCGCGCACACCCTGCTCTGGTTTGTCCCTTGGGGCGGCTGGATTTGCATACTGTGTCTTGTGATGCCTACCAGGTCTAACTTGACGCCAGTGCGGCAGTTGCTGCACCTATGCGGGTGTCACCTGCTTCCGCTGCAGACTGCTCGGTCCCCACCCGCAGGAGTGCGCAACCTACTCCATGTCGAACACGGCCAAACGGAACTTGGGCCACTCTTCTCAACATCTCACGCATTTGTTTTCGTTGCCGTCAACCTGCTCAGCCCCACGATGAAAGCATTCCTTGACACTTGGGTGGTTGTGAATGTCCCGGACAGGTCACTGGGCGTAGACACTCCTCTGGTGCTGCCACCGGCGGCCAGTGCCCCCTTTCGGTCTTTTAAGTGCCCTTATGGTGAACAAGTAGAGCTTGTCGCACTGAACGGGGTCATTCACGGAAGGACTCGTTCAGCCGAGTTTGTGCTTGTAGACTGTCCTATCTGGCAGATTATGCATACTTCCGGCTGGTGCAAAGACGCAGGAGTAGCAGTTCGAGCGCTCGAAAGAGCCACTCGATGTAAGCCAGGGCGCTCACTGTACGCGGAGTCCCAGTCGCCATGTACACAAAGTTACGGCCAACGTTTGTACCCATTGCACGTGCTGCTATGTTCGTCCGAGATTTACTGCGTCACCACGTTCTGCGCTGAACGTCCAAAATAAGGTCGGACGTCACACCAGCCACCACCGCCTATGGAGTGGTGCAGCAGGTGCACAGTGCGATGAAGGCGCAGGCCAAGTTGGAACACCCTTTCACCGACGACGTCGTATTCGATACTCTTCTACGAGCTTCACCGGCAAAGGAAAGTTTCTCCCCGCAGCCTTGCCGTCTTTGCGTGAATAAAATCTAAACTTCTGGTGCTAATTTTTAATGACTGCGCTGTAACCTTGCGCCGTGGCTAACGCTTCGACGAGGCGTCGGTGTTCACGGCCACTCAAGTGGTCCCTTTGGTGTCTCCTGCTAACGCCGTGCCAGCTCCTGCCCACCGTGGCCGCTGTAGCTCCTAAGAACTGCTTCTTAAGTGCCATCATAAGAGCCCCTCTTGTCCACACTTCCCCATACCCAAGGTTGCATTCACACAAATTGCAGGTGATACTTTATCTCTCTACTGAGGGTTTGACGCGAATGAGTAATGTATTAATGTCTATATATGTGGAATTGATCATTCTCGACTTAGCAGTCTTCCTACCACTCCTGGCGCAGGCCGCCGCGGTGGCGCAGTGGTTATTGCACTTGGCTGCTGGCCCGAAAGACGCGGGTGCGATCACGGGCGCGACGGTCGAGCTTCGATGGAGGCGAAATTCTAGAGGCCCGTGTACTGTGCGATGTCATTGCACGTTAAAGAACCCCAGGTGGTCGAAATTTCCGGAGCCCTCCACTACGGTGTCCCTCATAGCATGAGTCGCTTTGGGACGTTAAACCCCCATAAACAAAACAAAACCAAACCACTCCTGGCGTAGTGGTGCAGAGGTTAAGCGATGCGCCACTGTCCCGCGATGGTAGGTGCTGCCGCCGGTGGAGATTGAGAGACCCAGCCTGCTCTTCCCGAGCAACCTCGCGCGACCAACCAATAATAAATTCAATGGCCGCGTGCCACGGTGGCCATTGAATTCGCTCACAGTTCGGTGCGCAGATTGTGATGACATGATAAAGTTACATGACCTTAGTAGCCCACCTGCCTCCTAGGCTGCTTCACTGTGAATTTTTTTTGTGGAGTTTTGGCTCACCGTCAACGACGCCAACGACGCCGACGGTGATGCCGGATTTTCTGCGGAACGAGCTCCTTAACGCTATTGCTTTAAAACAGCGCTTGAGTACAAGTCTACGATCTCTAAAAGAATGCTGCCCACTTGCTTAATAAACTATACACAAGCCACACCAGAAGGCAACCAAGGAGTACTGAACAAAACTGAAACTTACGTGTAGGAGATCGTATTTATTGCATATTGAGGTACGTTAATAGTATGGTATGGGCACGCATAATGTCCCAGGAGATGTACATGGAACTATGGCGGGTGCAGCACTGAAAGGCTCCACGTTAATTTAGACCATGTGGGGTTCTTTAACGTACACTGACACGTACACGGGTGCTCTTTCCGCCTCACTTGCTTTGAAATGAAGCCGCAGCTGGGATTCGATCCTGTGACCTTTGGAGCAGCACTCAAACACCGCCTCCACTGATACAGCATGTCTCATTAACGTCCCATTAATTTTTGCCTCCTGCCTCTTGATTCTTAATGGAACATTTCGACAGCGTGCACAAATATTATCAACAAGTTTTACTGGACCAGGGAAGCAACAGAAACGATGTGAGTATAAAGGATTCGAGTCAATCTCGGGCCGATGCGAGTACTTAAATACGGCAAGGGTGAGCAGAGGCATTGTTTAATTTGGTGATTTAAGCTTCAGAATCCTGCATTTGAAGTGCGTATCGTAAAATTTATTTCGCTCTGCTCAATAACCTAGACAAGACATTTTTATTGGCAAACACTGTATTGATCGGTTCCCTGCACTACAGCAGGCCCCATGCATCAGTGAGCACTTAGCGGCGTCGACGAAGTGCTCGCTCAGTTACTCAGATAGTTGATGGAAATCAAGCTTTGATGCTAATTCCCCGCCATTTGCCTTTTTTTTTCACCAGTCTAATTCTGGCTCACTTCTTTTCCCCCTCTATTTATGCCACGGTTTCCAATCTTCAACCTGCCAGTCTGCTCTATTCAACTTAATCCATTTTTGTCGTCGTAAGCATTAAAAGGCCTTAGGAAGCGAATCGTGCATAATTTAAGACGTACCGGTCGTTGACCGGAGCCACGAATGGCAGTAACGACCCGTTCGTTGGCTGTCCCGTTCTAACAAATTCACATTGTTTCCTGTGTGTTTTCCTTTCCGCATTATCGCACTCCTTTCTTTTTTCAGGCTTCAAATCTAAGCGCGTTTTTTTGGCTTTTTTTTCACTCTTTTATGTCCACATGCATTTTTTTTGCCATTCTGCAGTTGGCATTTGCTTCTGCAGTGAAACAAAGATTCTGCGTTTGTCTTAACCTCATTGCTGCAGAGGCTGCGTTTTCTGGAAGCGTTTTACATTCTAAACCTTTTGTCAACGATGCACTTCAGCGCCGTTTCGATTTGCACAATTGCTCTTTCCTTCTTTACTCTCCCCTTGTTCATATTCTCTGCAGGGCTGCAATATTCTTCACCAGCTTATCTATGAAACTCATGTGTGTTGCGTTGTTTACAGCTATTAATCTTTTGCTTAGAAAGCAATTCGTGAGATTTTCCACTCACACTACACTTATGAGCTCTCCTAAAAACGTTCAGATCCTTGAAATTCAGAGCGGACCAGATGTTATTTCCTCATCATCGCGCAGCCATTTTCAAGTGCACTGTGTCGGTATTTTAGTCAATCACGCGTTGTACATTGAGTGTTAGATCCTCTAGCGTTCTTATGGCATTATAAACAACTTTGTCACAGATTACTACCTTCAAACACATTTTAATCAATGACTGTTTCGTGATTACCATTATGCCTGAACTTCTAGAAGCCAACAGGCTTTATTGAAGTCAGGTAGTCAGTATTGTTATCACCTAAGCTTTGCTTGTGGGCTTTGCCTGGCAACTGCTTTGTACTTCTTATTCTCTTTACTTTTTTTATCGGCGCATAGCAAGGGATCGCTACAATTGTCCCTTCGTTACATGCACATGAGACAGACCGTCCCTCCGAATGGAGCAATGCTTTTATTTTATGCAAGGAACGGAATCTCACGACGCGCATTCAGTTGGACTTCTATCAATACAAACCATTCCGGACACTTTTATACAACGCAGTGTGCTTTAGTCGCTGGAATCTAACTTCTGTGAAGGCTACTGGATGTTCTACTGGTCAACGCATTTTCATTTAATGTTTCCGACGGCCTACAGACGACACGGAGGAGTGCTTTTTTGCAAGCTGAGAAACGTAGTAATGCTCTCGAAGTTAGCGCAGGAAAGGCCAGTGAGTGGCGTACTGTGCAGTGCCTCAGGCCTTTCTGGTATGTTTTTTTTTTATATACACGGTGGCGCACATTGCTCGAACAAAAAAAAAAGTCATCTCCCAAACAGGGACACATCGCTACCGTATCATTAAAACTGATATTAAAACTGACGTTAAAACTGATATTAAAACTAACATTAAAGCATACACTGACATGATGTCACAGGGGGCCACATGAAAACAGAGAGATAGGGGGAAGCGATGTATTCACGCTGATGGAGTTACGTCATCGGCCGCGTCTTCCGCATTGTTGTCTGTTCTTCGACGCCCGAGATGGGTCGGCCAAGAAGCACTCCAGTGACGTCCCGAAGAAACAAGACTGGCCGTCGTGTCTGTGTTACTTTGTCTACTAGAACAAGCGCGTCTCAGTCTCTTTTAACACGCTGTAGGTGGCGCTAGCGTAATCCCGCAGCGAAGACATGGAAAGAGCGTTCCGGGGCCTGATTAATTGGGGACGACACGGCGCATAGTTTCGCTCGAGCAGGGGGGGGTCACCCTCGAGGTGGGGGCGGTTTTTCCTACCGCCAAGACGAACGAACGGAGAGCCGTCAGTGAGCGCTCAGTCCAGGGATGTCACGCCTGCAGCTTCTCGGTCACCGACTGAGGCACAGTGGCCTTTCGGCACATTTTCTGGGGCGCGCTCACTGGCACGGCCGCAGCGACGATTTGCTCACTTCGCTTCCCGTATGCGCCCGCTACTCAGTGTAAAAACATAAAAGAAATCTCCTAGTAAGCCTGAAACCGCGCATCATTACGCAGAAAATTTCGAGGGGCACTTTCAACTCTTCAAACTACGTGAGGCGAAAGCCTATGCACGCGACTTTGGCTGTTACTATTGCTTCCTCTGTGAATTATTATTAAAGATGAAGCATTCATATGATCCTTTTTTATTTTTTTCGACTCAACCACTTGACGCTTACTCTTGTTAACGTTGCTTCTGAACTTTTTATCTTCTGTTGGGTTTTTTATTTTTTCGTCCGAACCACTTGACGCTCACTCTTGTTGACGCTAACTCTACAGTCATCAGACTTGGCTTCCAAATTCATTGTTTCTCCTCTTTTCGATAGAACCATTCTTTTTCTCATATCTTTTTTAGTTCTCGAGTTGTTGGACTTTGGTTAGATTGGTTTTTCGTTTTGGGGGTTTTAACGTCCCAAAGCGACTAAGGCTATAAAAGACGCAGTACTGAAGGGCTCCGGAAATTTCGACCACCTGGAGTTCTTTAACTTGCACTGACGTGGCATTTTCAAGAAATATAATACTATCAACTCATCTCCCACGTGGTGAACCCCTGTCAAAAAACTACTCCACCCCCACTTCTTTCTGCCCCTAGTCATCGTCACGAATTTTCAAGAAAGGCAACCTCTTTAAACAACGAGGAACGAGAAAGGCTCGCCTAAATATCGCAGCTGTTCCTTTCGCATGAAATATGCCTGCACGATTTCGCTTGTTTTATTCCGGTGGTGAAACAAAATCTTTGTGTTGGTAAATTGCGTTTGGCCACCAGGATAAAACACAAAAGAAAAACAGAAGCATATTTCTTCCGAAAGAAACAGCTATAACGTGTAAGCCAGTCTTCTTTATTGCTCGTTGATAAATAGGTTGCGTTTCTTGATAATTAATGATGAAGACTAGGGGTAAAAAAAAATCTCATCTGCCGCCACGTGGCAGATGAGTTGATAATGTTATATTCCTTGAAAGTGCTGCGTGAGAGAGCGCTCTAGGCTCTTTAGTGTCGCATTACTTTGATGTATAAAATATGTTTTTCTCAACAAAAACTTATTGCGTGTCAGCTCTCGTCCTTGTCGTCTTCTACTTTGTTTTTCGCCTGTCTCTCGCTGTATTACCCACATTGAACTACTACAACTTGCCCAGCTATCAATCCTTCTTCAGTGAACTGAGTTTATGCGCACAGTCGGACACAAAGTGAGACAGTATTGCTCGCGATCAATTTTTGTGTTTAAGTGAAAGGAGTTATTAAACTTTCGCTGACTGCATTTAATAATAATAATAATAATAATAACTTTATTTGCATCACACGTACATGATGCCGGAGGCCAGCAGAAAAAGCTGTCATTAAGGCAGCTTGACAAGGCCGCAGGCCCCCACATTGGCAACTACAGGTAGCGGTCAGCAACCACAAAACAAATGCATGAAAGTGTGAAACCGCAAACAAAAGCTGTACATTGAAAAAAAGGAAGTTTCCACGAAAACCTGACTGCAACAAGAGGGCACACACTTTCAACAAATCTCATCGCCGGAGATATATAGACAGCATAGCAAAATGAAAGTGACGCTTTGAGATAGAATATTGTGAGACTATTTTGTTGTTCTTATTTTTAGTTCGTAAAGTAGTGGCGAAATTTCTTGAAAGTAATATTTTCGGGTTGTATGTTTTTCTTATGCAACGTATTTAAAAGCCTTGGTAACCGGTTTTTTAACATTTGTAATCCATATGTTGTCCTACATGTTTCAACTTTCCACCTCTCAAAATTTCGCGTGTTGTATGCTTTAGGATGACTACTTATGTTGGCTATCTGACGCAAGAAACAAGTACCATTTTTTATCTCTTGTTTGTATTGTTTGCACAGACGATAACCATAAATCTTCGTAACAGGCATCACGTTATACATGTGAAATAATGGTTCCGAGGGATAGCACATGGGGACACTTGCAACGGCACGTAGAAACTTTTTTTGCAGAATATGAATTTTGTGTATATTGTTTTGCGTCGTAGAGGCCCAAACTAAATGGCAATAATTAAGTCTTGAACAAAACAAGGTATTATAC